>NW_027365691.1:0-98132 GCF_046119375.1 Phyllobates terribilis | reverse complement strand
TGCACCTTGCAATGCGGAGAAATTACTGTTTGTGCATTTACAATATTCATTGATTTTTGCCATTGAAAAACGTCCAGAAATGATTGAAGATACTGACTGAAAGGAGCTGGCATCTCACTCTCTTTGAATCTTCTTTATCATGCTAAGAGGAGCAGGAAAAAGCAAAAAATTTCAGAATTGCACCTTGCAATGCGGAGAAATTACTGTTTGTGCATTTACAATATTCATTGATTTTTGCCATTGAAAAACATCATGTTATTCATATACCAGAAATGATTGAAGCTACTGACTGAATGAAAGGAGCTGGCATCTCACTCTCTTTGAATCTTCTTTATCATGCTAAGAGGAGCAGGAAAAAGCAAAAAATTTCAGAATTGCACCTTGCAATGCGGAGAAATTACAGTTTGTGCATTTACAATATTCATTGATTTTTGCCATTGAAAAACATCCAGAAATGATTGAAGCTACTGACTGAATGAAAGGAGCTGGCATCTCACTCTCTTTGAATCTTCTTTATCATGCTAAGAGGAGCAGGAAAAAGCAAAAAATTTCAGAATTGCACCTTGCAATACGGAGAAATTACTGTTTGTGCATTTACAATATTCATTGATTTTTGCCATTGAAAAACATCATGTTATTCATATACCAGAAATGTTTGAAGCTACTGACTGAATGAAAGGAGCTGGCATCTCACTCTCTTTGAATCTTCTTTATCATGCTAAGAGGAGCAGGAAAAAGCAAAAAATTTCAGAATTGCACCTTGCAATGTGGAGAAATTACTGTTTGTGCATTTACAATATTCATTGATTTTTACCATTGAAAAACGTCCAGAAATGATTGAAGCTACTGACTGAATGAAAGTAGCTGGCATCTCACTCTCTTTGAATCTTCTTTATCATGCTAAGAGGAGCAGGAAAAAGCAAAAAATTTCAGACTTGCACCTTGCAATGCGGAGAAATTACTGTTTGTGCATTTACAATATTCATTGATTTTTGCCATTGAAAAACATCATGTTATTCATATACCAGAAATGTTTGAAGCTACTGACTGAATGAAAGGAGCTGGCATCTCACTCTCTTTGAATCTTCTTTATCATGCTAAGAGGAGCAGGAAAAAGCAAAAAATTTCAGAATTGCACCTTGCAATGCGGAGAAATTACTGTTTGTGCATTTACAATATTCATTGATTTTTGCCATTGAAAAACATCATGTTATTCATATACCAGAAATGTTTGAAGCTACTGACTGAATGAAAGGAGCTGGCATCTCACTCTCTTTGAATCTTCTTTATCATGCTAAGAGGAGCAGGAAAAAGCAAAAAATTTCAGAATTGCACCTTGCAATGTGGAGAAATTACTGTTTGTGCATTTACAATATTCATTGATTTTTACCATTGAAAAACGTCCAGAAATGATTGAAGCTACTGACTGAATGAAAGTAGCTGGCATCTCACTCTCTTTGAATCTTCTTTATCATGCTAAGAGGAGCAGGAAAAAGCAAAAAATTTCAGACTTGCACCTTGCAATGCGGAGAAATTACTGTTTGTGCATTTACAATATTCATTGATTTTTGCCATTGAAAAACATCATGTTATTCATATACCAGAAATGTTTGAAGCTACTGACTGAATGAAAGGAGCTGGCATCTCACTCTCTTTGAATCTTCTTTATCATGCTAAGAGGAGCAGGAAAAAGCAAAAAATTTCAGAATTGCACCTTGCAATGCGGAGAAATTACTGTTTGTGCATTTACAATATTCATTGATTTTTGCCATTGAAAAACGTCCAGAAATGATTGAAGCTACTGACTGAATGAAAGGAGCTGGCATCTCACTCTCTTTGAATCTTGTTTATCATGCTAAGAGGAGCAGGAAAAAGCAAAAAATTTCAGAATTGCACCTTGCAATGCGGAGAAATTACTGTTTGTGCATTTACAATATTCATTGATTTTTGCCATTGAAAAACGTCCAGAAATGATTGAAGATACTGACTGAATGAAAGGAGCTGGCATCTCACTCTCTTTGAATCTTCTTTATCATGCTAAGAGGAGCAGGAAAAAGCAAAAAATTTCAGAATTGCACCTTGCAATGCGGAGAAATTACTGTTTGTGCATTTACAATATTCATTGATTTTTGCCATTGAAAAACATCATGTTATTCATATACCAGAAATGATTGAAGCTACTGACTGAATGAAAGGAGCTGGCATCTCACTCTCTTTGAATCTTCTTTATCATGCTAAGAGGAGCAGGAAAAAGTAAAAAATTTCAGAATTGCACCTTGCAATGCGGAGAAATTACTGTTTGTGCATTTATAATATTCAATGATTTTTGCCATTGAAAAACGTCCAGAAATGATTGAAGCTACTGACTGAACGAAAGGAGCTGGCATCTCACTCTCTTTGAATCTTCTTTATCATGCTAAGAGGAGCAGGAAAAAGCAAAAAATTTCAGAATTGCACCTTGCAATGCGGAGAAATTACTGTTTGTGCATTTACAATATTCATTGATTTTTGCCATTGAAAAACGTCCAGAAATGATTGAAGCTACTGACTGAATGAAAGGAGCTGGCATCTCACTCTCTTTGAATCTTCTTTATCATGCTAAGAGGAGCAGGAAAAAGCAAAAAATTTCAGAATTGCACCTTGCAATGCGGAGAAATTACTGTTTGTGCATTTACAATATTCATTGATTTTTGCCATTGAAAAACATCATGTTATTCATATACCAGAAATGTTTGAAGCTACTGACTGAATGAAAGGAGCTGACATCTCACTCTCTTTGAATCTTCTTTATCATGCTAAGAGGAGCAGGAAAAAGCAAAAAATTTCAGAATTGCACCTTGCAATGCGGAGAAATTACTGTTTGTGCATTTACAATATTCATTGATTTTTGCCATTGATAAACGTCCAGAAATGATTGAAGCTACTGACTGAATGAAAGAAGCTGGCATCTCACTCTCTTTGAATCTTCTTTATCATGCTAAGAGGAGCAGGAAAAAGCAAAAAATTTCAGAATTGCACCTTGCAATGCGGAGAAATTACTGTTTGTGCATTTACAATATTCATTGATTTTTGCCATTGAAAAACATCATGTTATTCATATACCAGAAATGTTTGAAGCTACTGACTGAATGAAAGGAGCTGGCATCTCACTCTCTTTGAATCTTCTTTATCATGCTAAGAGGAGCAGGAAAAAGCAAAAAATTTCAGAATTGCACCTTGCAATGTGGAGAAATTACTGTTTGTGCATTTACAATATTCATTGATTTTTGCCATTGAAAAACATCATGTTATTCATATACCAGAAATGTTTGAAGCTACTGACTGAATGAAAGGAGCTGGCATCTCACTCTCTTTGAATCTTCTTTATCATGCTAAGAGGAGCAGGAAAATGCAAACAATTTCAGAATTGCACCTTGCAATGTGGAGAAATTACTGTTTGTGCATTTACAATATTCATTGATTTTTACCATTGAAAAACGTCCAGAAATGATTGAAGCTACTGACTGAATGTAAGTAGCTGGCATCTCACTCTCTTTGAATCTTCTTTATCATGCTAAGAGGAGCAGGAAAAAGCAAAAAATTTCAGACTTGCACCTTGCAATGCGGAGAAATTACTGTTTGTGCATTTACAATATTCATTGATTTTTGCCATTGAAAAACATCATGTTATTCATATACCAGAAATGTTTGAAGCTACTGACTGAATGAAAGGAGCTGGCATCTCACTCTCTTTGAATCTTCTTTATCATGCTAAGAGGAGCAGGAAAAAGCAAAAAATTTCAGAATTGCACCTTGCAATGTGGAGAAATTACTGATTGTGCATTTACAATATTCATTGATTTTTACCATTGAAAAACGTCCAGAAATGATTGAAGCTACTGACTGAATGAAAGTAGCTGGCATCTCACTCTCTTTGAATCTTCTTTATCATGCTAAGAGGAGCAGGAAAAAGCAAAAAATTTCAGACTTGCACCTTGCAATGCGGAGAAATTACTGTTTGTGCATTTACAATATTCATTGATTTTTGCCATTGAAAAACATCATGTTATTCATATACCAGAAATGTTTGAAGCTACTGACTGAATCAAAGGAGCTGGCATCTCACTCTCTTTGAATCTTCTTTATCATGCTAAGAGGAGCAGGAAAAAGCAAAAAATTTCAGAATTGCACCTTGCAATGCGGAGAAATTAGTTTGTGCATTTACAATATTCATTGATTTTTGCCATTGAAAAACGTCCAGAAATGATTGAAGCTACTGACTGAATGAAAGGAGCTGGCATCTCACTCTCTTTGAATCTTCTTTATCATGCTAAGAGGAGCAGGAAAAAGCAAAAAATTTCAGATTTGCACCTTGCAATGCGGAGAAATTACTGTTTGTGCATTTACAATATTCATTGATTTTTGCCATTGAAAAACGTCCAGAAATGATTGAAGCTACTGACTGAATGAAAGGAGCTGGCATCTCACTCTCTTTGAATCTTCTTTATCATGCTAAGAGGAGCAGGAAAAAGCAAAAAATTTCAGAATTGCACCTTGCAATGCGGAGAAATTACTGTTTGTGCATTTACAATATTCATTGATTTTTGCCATTGAAAAACATGTTATTCATATACCAGAAATGTTTGAAGCTACTGACTGAATGAAAGGAGCTGGCACCTCACTCTCTTTGAATCTTCTTTATCATGCTAAGAGGAGCGGGAAAAAGCAAAAAATTTCAGAATTGCACCTTGCAATGCGGAGAAATTACTGTTTGTGCATTTACAATATTCATTGATTTTTGCCATTGAAAAACGTCCAGAAATGATTGAAGGTACTGACTGAATGAAAGGAGCTGGCATCTCACTCTCTTTGAATCTTCTTTATCATGCTAAGAGGAGCAGGAAAAAGCAAAAAATTTCAGAATTGCACCTTGCAATGCGGAGAAATTACTGTTTGTGCATTTACAATATTCATTGATTTTTGCCATTGAAAAACATCATGTTATTCATATACCAGAAATGTTTGAAGCTACTGACTGAATGAAAGGAGTTGGCATCTCACTCTCTTTGAATCTTCTTTATCATGCTAAGAGGAGCAGGAAAAAGCAAAAAATTTCAGAATTGCACCTTGCAATGCGGAGAAATTACTGTTTGTGCATTTACAATATTCATTGATTTTTGCCATTGAAAAACATCATGTTATTCATATACCAGAAATGTTTGAAGCTACTGACTGAATGAAAGGAGCTGGCATCTCACTCTCTTTGAATCTTCTTTATCATGCTAAGAGGAGCAGGAAAAAGCAAAAAATTTTAGAATTGCACATTGCAATGTGGAGAAATTACTGTTTGTGCATTTACAATATTCATTGATTTTTACCATTGAAAAACGTCCAGAAATGATTGAAGCTACTGACTGAATGAAAGTAGCTGGCATCTCACTCTCTTTGAATCTTCTTTATCATGCTAAGAGGAGCAGGAAAAAGCAAAAAATTTCAGACTTGCACCTTGCAATGCGGAGAAATTACTGTTTGTGCATTTACAATATTCATTGATTTTTGCCATTGAAAAACATCATGTTATTCATATACCAGAAATGTTTGAAGCTACTGACTGAATGAAAGGAGCTGGCATCTCACTCTCTTTGAATCTTCTTTATCATGCTAAGAGGAGCAGGAAAAAGCAAAAAATTTCAGAATTGCACCTTGCAATGCGGAGAAATTACTGTTTGTGCATTTACAATATTCATTGATTTTTGCCATTGAAAAACATGTTATTCATATACCAGAAATGTTTGAAGCTACTGACTGAATGAAAGGAGCTGGCACCTCACTCTCTTTGAATCTTCTTTATCATGCTAAGAGGAGCGGGAAAAAGCAAAAAATTTCAGAATTGCACCTTGCAATGCGGAGAAATTACTGTTTGTGCATTTACAATATTCATTGATTTTTGCCATTGAAAAACGTCCAGAAATGATTGAAGGTACTGACTGAATGAAAGGAGCTGGCATCTCACTCTCTTTGAATCTTCTTTATCATGCTAAGAGGAGCAGGAAAAAGCAAAAAATTTCAGAATTGCACCTTGCAATGCGGAGAAATTACTGTTTGTGCATTTACAATATTCATTGATTTTTGCCATTGAAAAACATCATGTTATTCATATACCAGAAATGTTTGAAGCTACTGACTGAATGAAAGGAGTTGGCATCTCACTCTCTTTGAATCTTCTTTATCATGCTAAGAGGAGCAGGAAAAAGCAAAAAATTTCAGAATTGCACCTTGCAATGCGGAGAAATTACTGTTTGTGCATTTACAATATTCATTGATTTTTGCCATTGAAAAACATCATGTTATTCATATACCAGAAATGTTTGAAGCTACTGACTGAATGAAAGGAGCTGGCATCTCACTCTCTTTGAATCTTCTTTATCATGCTAAGAGGAGCAGGAAAAAGCAAAAAATTTTAGAATTGCACATTGCAATGTGGAGAAATTACTGTTTGTGCATTTACAATATTCATTGATTTTTACCATTGAAAAACGTCCAGAAATGATTGAAGCTACTGACTGAATGAAAGTAGCTGGCATCTCACTCTCTTTGAATCTTCTTTATCATGCTAAGAGGAGCAGGAAAAAGCAAAAAATTTCAGACTTGCACCTTGCAATGCGGAGAAATTACTGTTTGTGCATTTACAATATTCATTGATTTTTGCCATTGAAAAACATCATGTTATTCATATACCAGAAATGTTTGAAGCTACTGACTGAATGAAAGGAGCTGGCATCTCACTCTCTTTGAATCTTCTTTATCATGCTAAGAGGAGCAGGAAAAAGCAAAAAATTTCAGAATTGCACCTTGCAATGCGGAGAAATTACTGTTTGTGCATTTACAATATTCATTGATTATTGCCATTGAAAAACGTCCAGAAATGATTGAAGCTACTGACTGAATGAAAGGAGCTGGCATCTCACTCTCTTTGAATCTTCTTTATCATGCTAAGAGGAGCAGGAAAAAGCAAAAAATTTCAGAATTGCACCTTGCAATGCGGAGAAATTACTGTTTGTGCATTTACAATATTCATTGATTTTTGCCATTGAAAAACGTCCAGAAATGATTGAAGCTACTGACTGAATGAAAGGAGCTGGCATCTCACTCTCTTTGAATCTTCTTTATCATGCTAAGAGGAGCAGGAAAAAGCAAAAAATTTCAGAATTGCACCTTGCAATGCGGAGAAATTACTGTTTGTGCATTTACAATATTCATTGATTTTTGCCATTGAAAAACATGTTATTCATATACCAGAAATGTTTGAAGCTACTGACTGAATGAAAGGAGCTGGCACCTCACTCTCTTTGAATCTTCTTTATCATGCTAAGAGGAGCGAGAAAAAGCAAAAAATTTCAGAATTGCACCTTGCAATGCGGAGAAATTACTGTTTGTGCATTTATAATATTCAATGATTTTTGCCATTGAAAAACGTCCAGAAATGATTGAAGCTACTGACTGAACGAAAGGAGCTGGCATCTCACTCTCTTTGAATCTTCTTTATCATGCTAAGAGGAGCAGGAAAAAGCAAAAAATTTCAGAATTGCACCTTGCAATGCGGAGAAATTACTGTTTGTGCATTTACAATATTCATTGATTTTTGCCATTGAAAAACGTCCAGAAATGATTGAAGCTACTGACTGAATGAAAGGAGCTGGCATCTCACTCTCTTTGAATCTTCTTTATCATGCTAAGAGGAGCAGGAAAAAGCAAAAAATTTCAGAATTGCACCTTGCAATGCGGAGAAATTACTGTTTGTGCATTTACAATATTCATTGATTTTTGCCATTGAAAAACATCATGTTATTCATATACCAGAAATGTTTGAAGCTACTGGCTGAATGAAAGGAGCTGACATCTCACTCTCTTTGAATCTTCTTTATCATGCTAAGAGGAGCAGGAAAAAGCAAAAAATTTCAGAATTGCACCTTGCAATGCGGAGAAATTACTGTTTGTGCATTTACAATATTCATTGATTTTTGCCATTGAAAAACGTCCAGAAATGATTGAAGCTACTGACTGAATGAAAGGAGCTGGCATCTCACTCTCTTTGAATCTTCTTTATCATGCTAAGAGGAGCAGGAAAAAGCAAAAAATTTCAGAATTGCACCTTGCAATGCGGAGAAATTACTGTTTGTGCATTTACAATATTCATTGATTTTTGCCATTGAAAAACATCATGTTATTCATATACCAGAAATGTTTGAAGCTACTGACTGAATGAAAGGAGCTGGCATCTCACTCTCTTTGAATCTTCTTTATCATGCTAAGAGGAGCAGGAAAAAGCAAAAAATTTCAGAATTGCACCTTGCAATGTGGAGAAATTACTGTTTGTGCATTTACAATATTCATTGATTTTTGCCATTGAAAAACATCATGTTATTCATATACCAGAAATGTTTGAAGCTACTGACTGAATGAAAGGAGCTGGCATCTCACTCTCTTTGAATCTTCTTTATCATGCTAAGAGGAGCAGGAAAAAGCAAAAAATTTCAGAATTGCACCTTGCAATGTGGAGAAATTACTGTTTGTGCATTTACAATATTCATTGATTTTTACCATTGAAAAACGTCCAGAAATGATTGAAGCTACTGACTGAATGAAAGTAGCTGGCATCTCACTCTCTTTGAATCTTCTTTATCATGCTAAGAGGAGCAGGAAAAAGCAAAAAATTTCAGACTTGCACCTTGCAATGCGGAGAAATTACTGTTTGTGCATTTACAATATTCATTGATTTTTGCCATTGAAAAACATCATGTTATTCATATACCAGAAATGTTTGAAGCTACTGACTGAATGAAAGGAGCTGGCATCTCACTCTCTTTGAATCTTCTTTATCATGCTAAGAGGAGCAGGAAAAAGCAAAAAATTTCAGAATTGCACCTTGCAATGTGGAGAAATTACTGATTGTGCATTTACAATATTCATTGATTTTTACCATTGAAAAACGTCCAGAAATGATTGAAGCTACTGACTGAATGAAAGTAGCTGGCATCTCACTCTCTTTGAATCTTCTTTATCATGCTAAGAGGAGCAGGAAAAAGCAAAAAATTTCAGACTTGCACCTTGCAATGCGGAGAAATTACTGTTTGTGCATTTACAATATTCATTGATTTTTGCCATTGAAAAACATCATGTTATTCATATACCAGAAATGTTTGAAGCTACTGACTGAATCAAAGGAGCTGGCATCTCACTCTCTTTGAATCTTCTTTATCATGCTAAGAGGAGCAGGAAAAAGCAAAAAATTTCAGAATTGCACCTTGCAATGCGGAGAAATTACTGTTTGTGCATTTACAATATTCATTGATTTTTGCCATTGAAAAACGTCCAGAAATGATTGAAGCTACTGACTGAATGAAAGGAGCTGGCATCTCACTCTCTTTGAATCTTCTTTATCATGCTAAGAGGAGCAGGAAAAAGCAAAAAATTTCAGAATTGCACCTTGCAATGCGGAGAAATTACTGTTTGTGCATTTACAATATTCATTGATTTTTGCCATTGAAAAACGTCCAGAAATGATTGAAGCTACTGACTGAATGAAAGGAGCTGGCATCTCACTCTCTTTGAATCTTCTTTATCATGCTAAGAGGAGCAGGAAAAAGCAAAAAATTTCAGAATTGCACCTTGCAATGCGGAGAAATTACTGTTTGTGCATTTACAATATTCATTGATTTTTGCCATTGAAAAACATCATGTTATTCATATACCAGAAATGTTTGAAGCTACTGACTGAATGAAAGGAGTTGGCATCTCACTCTCTTTGAATCTTCTTTATCATGCTAAGAGGAGCAGGAAAAAGCAAAAAATTTCAGAATTGCACCTTGCAATGCGGAGAAATTACTGTTTGTGCATTTACAATATTCATTGATTTTTGCCATTGAAAAACATCATGTTATTCATATACCAGAAATGTTTGAAGCTACTGACTGAATGAAAGGAGCTGGCATCTCACTCTCTTTGAATCTTCTTTATCATGCTAAGAGGAGCAGGAAAAAGCAAAAAATTTTAGAATTGCACATTGCAATGTGGAGAAATTACTGTTTGTGCATTTACAATATTCATTGATTTTTACCATTGAAAAACGTCCAGAAATGATTGAAGCTACTGACTGAATGAAAGTAGCTGGCATCTCACTCTCTTTGAATCTTCTTTATCATGCTAAGAGGAGCAGGAAAAAGCAAAAAATTTCAGACTTGCACCTTGCAATGCGGAGAAATTACTGTTTGTGCATTTACAATATTCATTGATTTTTGCCATTGAAAAACATTATGTTATTCATATACCAGAAATGTTTGAAGCTACTGACTGAATGAAAGGAGCTGGCATCTCACTCTCTTTGAATCTTCTTTATCATGCTAAGAGGAGCAGGAAAAAGCAAAAAATTTCAGAATTGCACCTTGCAATGCGGAGAAATTACTGTTTGTGCATTTACAATATTCATTGATTTTTGCCATTGAAAAACGTCCAGAAATGATTGAAGCTACTGACTGAATGAAAGGAGCTGGCATCTCACTCTCTTTGAATCTTCTTTATCATGCTAAGAGGAGCAGGAAAAAGCAAAAAATTTCAGAATTGCACCTTGCAATGCGGAGAAATTACTGTTTGTGCATTTACAATATTCATTGATTTTTGCCATTGAAAAACGTCCAGAAATGATTGAAGCTACTGACTGAATGAAAGGAGCTGGCATCTCACTCTCTTTGAATCTTCTTTATCATGCTAAGAGGAGCAGGAAAAAGCAAAAAATTTCAGAATTGCACCTTGCAATGCGGAGAAATTACTGTTTGTGCATTTACAATATTCATTGATTTTTGCCATTGAAAAACATGTTATTCATATACCAGAAATGTTTGAAGCTACTGACTGAATGAAAGGAGCTGGCACCTCACTCTCTTTGAATCTTCTTTATCATGCTAAGAGGAGCGAGAAAAAGCAAAAAATTTCAGAATTGCACCTTGCAATGCGGAGAAATTACTGTTTGTGCATTTACAATATTCATTGATTTTTGCCATTGAAAAACGTCCAGAAATGATTGAAGGTACTGACTGAATGAAAGGAGCTGGCATCTCACTCTCTTTGAATCTTCTTTATCATGCTAAGAGGAGCAGGAAAAAGCAAAAAATTTCAGAATTGCACCTTGCAATGCGGAGAAATTACTGTTTGTGCATTTACAATATTCATTGATTTTTGCCATTGAAAAACGTCCAGAAATGATTGAAGCTACTGACTGAATGAAAGGAGCTGGCATCTCACTCTCTTTGAATGTTCTTTATCATGCTAAGAGGAGCAGGAAAAAGCAAAAAATTTCAGACTTGCACCTTGCAATGCGGAGAAATTACTGTTTGTGCATTTACAATATTCATTGATTTTTGCCATTGAAAAACATCATGTTATTCATATACCAGAAATGTTTGAAGCTACTGACTGAATGAAAGGAGCTGGCATCTCACTCTCTTTGAATCTTCTTTATCATGCTAAGAGGAGCAGGAAAAAGCAAAAAATTTCAGAATTGCACCTTGCAATGCGGAGAAATTACTGTTTGTGCATTTACAATATTCATTGATTATTGCCATTGAAAAACGTCCAGAAATGATTGAAGCTACTGACTGAATGAAAGGAGCTGGCATCTCACTCTCTTTGAATCTTCTTTATCATGCTAAGAGGAGCAGGAAAAAGCAAAAAATTTCAGAATTGCACCTTGCAATGCGGAGAAATTACTGTTTGTGCATTTACAATATTCATTGATTTTTGCCATTGAAAAACGTCCAGAAATGATTGAAGCTACTGACTGAATGAAAGGAGCTGGCATCTCACTCTCTTTGAATCTTCTTTATCATGCTAAGAGGAGCAGGAAAAAGCAAAAAATTTCAGAATTGCACCTTGCAATGCGGAGAAATTACTGTTTGTGCATTTACAATATTCATTGATTTTTGCCATTGAAAAACATGTTATTCATATACCAGAAATGTTTGAAGCTACTGACTGAATGAAAGGAGCTGGCACCTCACTCTCTTTGAATCTTCTTTATCATGCTAAGAGGAGCGAGAAAAAGCAAAAAATTTCAGAATTGCACCTTGCAATGCGGAGAAATTACTGTTTGTGCATTTATAATATTCAATGATTTTTGCCATTGAAAAACGTCCAGAAATGATTGAAGCTACTGACTGAACGAAAGGAGCTGGCATCTCACTCTCTTTGAATCTTCTTTATCATGCTAAGAGGAGCAGGAAAAAGCAAAAAATTTCAGAATTGCACCTTGCAATGCGGAGAAATTACTGTTTGTGCATTTACAATATTCATTGATTTTTGCCATTGAAAAACGTCCAGAAATGATTGAAGCTACTGACTGAATGAAAGGAGCTGGCATCTCACTCTCTTTGAATCTTCTTTATCATGCTAAGAGGAGCAGGAAAAAGCAAAAAATTTCAGAATTGCACCTTGCAATGCGGAGAAATTACTGTTTGTGCATTTACAATATTCATTGATTTTTGCCATTGAAAAACATCATGTTATTCATATACCAGAAATGTTTGAAGCTACTGGCTGAATGAAAGGAGCTGACATCTCACTCTCTTTGAATCTTCTTTATCATGCTAAGAGGAGCAGGAAAAAGCAAAAAATTTCAGAATTGCACCTTGCAATGCGGAGAAATTACTGTTTGTGCATTTACAATATTCATTGATTTTTGCCATTGAAAAACGTCCAGAAATGATTGAAGCTACTGACTGAATGAAAGGAGCTGGCATCTCACTCTCTTTGAATCTTCTTTATCATGCTAAGAGGAGCAGGAAAAAGCAAAAAATTTCAGAATTGCACCTTGCAATGCGGAGAAATTACTGTTTGTGCATTTACAATATTCATTGATTTTTGCCATTGAAAAACATCATGTTATTCATATACCAGAAATGTTTGAAGCTACTGACTGAATGAAAGGAGCTGGCATCTCACTCTCTTTGAATCTTCTTTATCATGCTAAGAGGAGCAGGAAAAAGCAAAAAATTTCAGAATTGCACCTTGCAATGTGGAGAAATTACTGTTTGTGCATTTACAATATTCATTGATTTTTGCCATTGAAAAACATCATGTTATTCATATACCAGAAATGTTTGAAGCTACTGACTGAATGAAAGGAGCTGGCATCTCACTCTCTTTGAATCTTCTTTATCATGCTAAGAGGAGCAGGAAAAAGCAAAAAATTTCAGAATTGCACCTTGCAATGTGGAGAAATTACTGTTTGTGCATTTACAATATTCATTGATTTTTACCATTGAAAAACGTCCAGAAATGATTGAAGCTACTGACTGAATGAAAGTAGCTGGCATCTCACTCTCTTTGAATCTTCTTTATCATGCTAAGAGGAGCAGGAAAAAGCAAAAAATTTCAGACTTGCACCTTGCAATGCGGAGAAATTACTGTTTGTGCATTTACAATATTCATTGATTTTTGCCATTGAAAAACATCATGTTATTCATATACCAGAAATGTTTGAAGCTACTGACTGAATGAAAGGAGCTGGCATCTCACTCTCTTTGAATCTTCTTTATCATGCTAAGAGGAGCAGGAAAAAGCAAAAAATTTCAGAATTGCACCTTGCAATGTGGAGAAATTACTGATTGTGCATTTACAATATTCATTGATTTTTACCATTGAAAAACGTCCAGAAATGATTGAAGCTACTGACTGAATGAAAGTAGCTGGCATCTCACTCTCTTTGAATCTTCTTTATCATGCTAAGAGGAGCAGGAAAAAGCAAAAAATTTCAGACTTGCACCTTGCAATGCGGAGAAATTACTGTTTGTGCATTTACAATATTCATTGATTTTTGCCATTGAAAAACATCATGTTATTCATATACCAGAAATGTTTGAAGCTACTGACTGAATCAAAGGAGCTGGCATCTCACTCTCTTTGAATCTTCTTTATCATGCTAAGAGGAGCAGGAAAAAGCAAAAAATTTCAGAATTGCACCTTGCAATGCGGAGAAATTACTGTTTGTGCATTTACAATATTCATTGATTTTTGCCATTGAAAAACGTCCAGAAATGATTGAAGCTACTGACTGAATGAAAGGAGCTGGCATCTCACTCTCTTTGAATCTTCTTTATCATGCTAAGAGGAGCAGGAAAAAGCAAAAAATTTCAGAATTGCACCTTGCAATGCGGAGAAATTACTGTTTGTGCATTTACAATATTCATTGATTTTTGCCATTGAAAAACGTCCAGAAATGATTGAAGCTACTGACTGAATGAAAGGAGCTGGCATCTCACTCTCTTTGAATCTTCTTTATCATGCTAAGAGGAGCAGGAAAAAGCAAAAAATTTCAGAATTGCACCTTGCAATGCGGAGAAATTACTGTTTGTGCATTTACAATATTCATTGATTTTTGCCATTGAAAAACATCATGTTATTCATATACCAGAAATGTTTGAAGCTACTGACTGAATGAAAGGAGTTGGCATCTCACTCTCTTTGAATCTTCTTTATCATGCTAAGAGGAGCAGGAAAAAGCAAAAAATTTCAGAATTGCACCTTGCAATGCGGAGAAATTACTGTTTGTGCATTTACAATATTCATTGATTTTTGCCATTGAAAAACATCATGTTATTCATATACCAGAAATGTTTGAAGCTACTGACTGAATGAAAGGAGCTGGCATCTCACTCTCTTTGAATCTTCTTTATCATGCTAAGAGGAGCAGGAAAAAGCAAAAAATTTTAGAATTGCACATTGCAATGTGGAGAAATTACTGTTTGTGCATTTACAATATTCATTGATTTTTACCATTGAAAAACGTCCAGAAATGATTGAAGCTACTGACTGAATGAAAGTAGCTGGCATCTCACTCTCTTTGAATCTTCTTTATCATGCTAAGAGGAGCAGGAAAAAGCAAAAAATTTCAGACTTGCACCTTGCAATGCGGAGAAATTACTGTTTGTGCATTTACAATATTCATTGATTTTTGCCATTGAAAAACATTATGTTATTCATATACCAGAAATGTTTGAAGCTACTGACTGAATGAAAGGAGCTGGCATCTCACTCTCTTTGAATCTTCTTTATCATGCTAAGAGGAGCAGGAAAAAGCAAAAAATTTCAGAATTGCACCTTGCAATGCGGAGAAATTACTGTTTGTGCATTTACAATATTCATTGATTTTTGCCATTGAAAAACGTCCAGAAATGATTGAAGCTACTGACTGAATGAAAGGAGCTGGCATCTCACTCTCTTTGAATCTTCTTTATCATGCTAAGAGGAGCAGGAAAAAGCAAAAAATTTCAGAATTGCACCTTGCAATGCGGAGAAATTACTGTTTGTGCATTTACAATATTCATTGATTTTTGCCATTGAAAAACGTCCAGAAATGATTGAAGCTACTGACTGAATGAAAGGAGCTGGCATCTCACTCTCTTTGAATCTTCTTTATCATGCTAAGAGGAGCAGGAAAAAGCAAAAAATTTCAGAATTGCACCTTGCAATGCGGAGAAATTACTGTTTGTGCATTTACAATATTCATTGATTTTTGCCATTGAAAAACATGTTATTCATATACCAGAAATGTTTGAAGCTACTGACTGAATGAAAGGAGCTGGCACCTCACTCTCTTTGAATCTTCTTTATCATGCTAAGAGGAGCGAGAAAAAGCAAAAAATTTCAGAATTGCACCTTGCAATGCGGAGAAATTACTGTTTGTGCATTTACAATATTCATTGATTTTTGCCATTGAAAAACGTCCAGAAATGATTGAAGGTACTGACTGAATGAAAGGAGCTGGCATCTCACTCTCTTTGAATCTTCTTTATCATGCTAAGAGGAGCAGGAAAAAGCAAAAAATTTCAGAATTGCACCTTGCAATGCGGAGAAATTACTGTTTGTGCATTTACAATATTCATTGATTTTTGCCATTGAAAAACGTCCAGAAATGATTGAAGCTACTGACTGAATGAAAGGAGCTGGCATCTCACTCTCTTTGAATGTTCTTTATCATGCTAAGAGGAGCAGGAAAAAGCAAAAAATTTCAGAATTGCACCTTGCAATGTGGAGAAATTACTGTTTGTGCATTTACAATATTCATTGATTTTTACCATTGAAAAACGTCCAGAAATGATTGAAGCTACTGACTGAATGAAAGTAGCTGGCATCTCACTCTCTTTGAATCTTCTTTATCATGCTAAGAGGAGCAGGAAAAAGCAAAAATTTTCAGACTTGCACCTTGCAATGCAGAGAAATTACTGTTTGTGCATTTACAATATTCATTGATTTTTGCCATTGAAAAACGTCCAGAAATGATTGAAGGTACTGACTGAATGAAAGGAGCTGGCATCTCACTCTCTTTGAATCTTCTTTATCATGCTAAGAGGAGCAGGAAAAAGCAAAAAATTTTAGAATTGCACATTGCAATGTGGAGAAATTACTGTTTGTGCATTTACAATATTCATTGATTTTTACCATTGAAAAACGTCCAGAAATGATTGAAGCTACTGACTGAATGAAAGTAGCTGGCATCTCACTCTCTTTGAATCTTCTTTATCATGCTAAGAGGAGCAGGAAAAAGCAAAAAATTTCAGACTTGCACCTTGCAATGCGGAGAAATTACTGTTTGTGCATTTACAATATTCATTGATTTTTGCCATTGAAAAACATCATGTTATTCATATACCAGAAATGTTTGAAGCCACTGACTGAATGAAAGGAGCTGGCATCTCACTCTCTTTGAATCTTCTTTATCCTGCTAAGAGGAGCAGGAAAAAGCAAAAAATTTCAGAATTGCACCTTGCAATGCGGAGAAATTACTGTTTGTGCATTTACAATATTCATTGATTTTTGCCATTGAAAAACGTCCAGAAATGATTGAAGCTACTGACTGAATGAAAGGAGCTGGCATCTCACTCTCTTTGTATCTTCTTTATCATGCTAAGAGGAGCAGGAAAAAGCAAAAAATTTCAGAATTGCACCTTGCAATGCGGAGAAATTACTGTTTGTGCATTTACAATATTCATTGATTTTTGCCATTGAAAAACGTCCAGAAATGATTGAAGCTACTGACTGAATGAAAGGAGCTGGCATCTCACTCTCTTTGAATCTTCTTTATCATGCTAAGAGGAGCAGGAAAAAGCAAAAAATTTCAGAATTGCACGTTGCAATGCGGAGAAATTACTGTTTGTGCATTTACAATATTCATTGATTTTTGCCATTGAAAAACATGTTATTCATATACCAGAAATGTTTGAAGCTACTGACTGAATGAAAGGAGCTGGCACCTCACTCTCTTTGAATCTTCTTTATGATGCTAAGAGGAGCGGGAAAAAGCAAAAAATTTCAGAATTGCACCTTGCAATGCGGAGAAATTACTGTTTGTGCATTTACAATATTCATTGATTTTTGCCATTGAAAAACGTCCAGAAATGATTGAAGGTACTGACTGAATGAAAGGAGCTGGCATCTCACTCTCTTTGAATCTTCTTTATCATGCTAAGAGGAGCAGGAAAAAGCAAAAAATTTCAGAATTGCACCTTGCAATGCGGAGAAATTACTGTTTGTGCATTTACAATATTCATTGATTTTTGCCATTGAAAAACGTCCAGAAATGATTGAAGCTACTGACTGAATGAAAGGAGCTGGCATCTCACTCTCTTTGAATCTTCTTTATCATGCTAAGAGGAGCAGGAAAAAGCAAAAAATTTCAGAATTGCACCTTGCAATGCGGAGAAATTACAGTTTGTGCATTTACAATATTCATTGATTTTTGCCATTGAAAAACATCCAGAAATGATTGAAGCTACTGACTGAATGAAAGAAGCTGGCATCTCACTCTCTTTGAATCTTCTTTATCATGCTAAGAGGAGCAGGAAAAAGCAAAAAATTTCAGAATTGCACCTTGAAATGCGGAGAAATTACTGTTTGTGCATTTACAATATTCATTGATTTTTGCCATTGAAAAACATCATGTTATTCATATACCAGAAATGTTTGAAGCTACTGACTGAATGAAAGGAGCTGGCATCTCACTCTCTTTGAATCTTCTTTATCATGCTAAGAGGAGCAGGAAAAAGCAAAAAATTTCAGAATTGCACCTTGCAATGTGGAGAAATTACTGTTTGTGCATTTACAATATTCATTGATTTTTACCATTGAAAAACGTCCAGAAATGATTGAAGCTACTGACTGAATGAAAGGAGCTGGCATCTCACTCTCTTTGAATCTTCTTTATCATGCTAAGAGGAGCAGGAAAAAGCAAAAAATTTCAGACTTGCACCTTGCAATGCGGAGAAATTACTGTTTGTGCATTTACAATATTCATTGATTTTTGCCATTGAAAAACATCATGTTATTCATATACCAGAAATGTTTGAAGCTACTGACTGAATGAAAGGAGCTGGCATCTCACTCTCTTTGAATCTTCTTTATCATGCTAAGAGGAGCAGGAAAAAGCAAAAAATTTCAGACTTGCACCTTGCAATGCGGAGAAATTACTGTTTGTGCATTTACAATATTCATTGATTTTTGCCATTGAAAAACATCATGTTATTCATATACCAGAAATGTTTGAAGCTACTGACTGAATGAAAGGAGCTGGCATCTCACTCTCTTTGAATCTTCTTTATCATGCTAAGAGGAGCAGGAAAAAGCAAAAAATTTCAGAATTGCACCTTGCAATGCGGAGAAATTACTGTTTGTGCATTTACAATATTCATTGATTTTTGCCATTGAAAAACGTCCAGAAATGATTGAAGCTACTGACTGAATGAAAGGAGCTGGCATCTCACTCTCTTTGAATCTTCTTTATCATGCTAAGAGGAGCAGGAAAAAGCAAAAAATTTCAGAATTGCACCTTGCAATGCGGAGAAATTACTGTTTGTGCATTTACAATATTCATTGATTTTTGCCATTGAAAAACGTCCAGAAATGATTGAAGCTACTGACTGAATGAAAGGAGCTGGCATCTCACTCTCTTTGAATCTTCTTTATCATGCTAAGAGGAGCAGGAAAAAGCAAAAAATTTCAGAATTGCACCTTGCAATGCGGAGAAATTACTGTTTGTGCATTTACAATATTCGTTGATTTTTGCCATTGAAAAACGTCCAGAAATGATTGAAGCTACTGACTGAATGAAAGGAGCTGGCATCTCACTCTCTTTGAATCTTCTTTATCATGCTAAGAGGAGCAGGAAAATGCAAAAAATTTCAGAATTGCACCTTGCAATGCGGAGAAATTACAGTTTGTGCATTTACAATATTCATTGATTTTTGCCATTGAAAAACGTCCAGAAATGATTGAAGCTACTGACTGAATGAAAGGAGCTGGCATCTCACTCTCTTTGAATCTTCTTTATCATGCTAAGAGGAGCAGGAAAAAGCAAAAAATTTCAGAATTGCACCTTGCAGTGCGGAGAAATTACTGTTTGTGCATTTACAATATTCATTGATTTTTGCCATTGAAAAACATGTTATTCATATACCAGAAATGTTTGAAGCTCCTGACTGAATGAAAGGAGCTGGCACCTCACTCTCTTTGAATCTTCTTTATCATGCTAAGAGGAGCAGGAAAAAGCAAAAAATTTCAGAATTGCACCTTGCAATGCGGAGAAATTACTGTTTGTGCATTTACAATATTCATTGATTTTTGCCATTGAAAAACGTCCAGAAATGATAGAAGCTACTGACTGAATGAAAGGAGCTGGCATCTCACTCTCTTTGAATCTTCTTTATCATGCTAAGAGGAGCAGGAAAAAGCAAAAAATTTCAGAATTGCACCTTGCAATGCGGAGAAATTACTGTTTGTGCATTTACAATATTCATTGATTTTTGCCATTGAAAAATGTCCAGAAATGATTGAAGCTACTGACTGAATGAAAGGAGCTGGCATCTCACTCTCTTTGAATCTTCTTTATCATGCTAAGAGGAGCAGGAAAAAGCAAAAAATTTCAGAATTGCGCCTTGCAATGCGGAGAAATTACTGTTTGTGCATTTACAAAATTCATTGATTTTTGCCATTGAAAAACATCATGTTATTCATATACCAGAAATGATTGAAGCTACTGACTGAAGGAAAGGAGCTGGCATCTCACTCTCTTTGAATCTTCTTTATCATGCTAAGAGGAGCAGGAAAAAGCAAAAAATTTCAGAATTGCACCTTGCAATGCGGAGAAATTACTGTTTGTGCATTTACAATATTCATTGATTTTTGCCATTGAAAAACGTCCAGAAATGATTGAAGCTACTGACTGAATGAAAGGAGCTGGCATCTCACTCTCTTTGAATCTTCTTTATCATGCTAAGAGGAGCAGGAAAAAGCAAAAAATTTCAGAATTGCACCTTGCAATGCGGAGAAATTACTGTTTGTGCATTTACAATATTCATTGATTTTTGCGATTGAAAAACATCATGTTATTCATATACCAGAAATGATTGAAGCTACTGACTGAATGAAAGGAGCTGGCATCTCACTCTCTTTGAATCTTCTTTATCATGCTAAGAGGAGCAGGAAAAAGTAAAAAATTTCAGAATTGCACCTTGCAATGCGGAGAAATTACTGTTTGTGCATTTACAATATTCAATGATTTTTGCCTTTGAAAAACGTCCAGAAATGATTGAAGCTACTGACTGAATGAAAGGAGCTGGTATCTCACTCTCTTTGAATCTTGTTTATCATGCTAAGAGGAGCAGGAAAAAGCAAAAAATTTCAGAATTGCACCTTGCAATGCGGAGAAATTACTGTTTGTGCATTTACAATATTCATTGATTTTTGCCATTGAAAAACGTCCAGAAATGATTGAAGCTACTGACTGAATGAAAGGAGCTGGCATCTCACTCTCTTTGAATCTTCTTTATCATGCTAAGAGGAGCAGGAAAAAGCAAAAAATTTCAGAATTGCACCTTGCAATGCGGAGAAATTACTGTTTGTGCATTTACAATATTCATTGATTTTTGCTATTGAAAAACATCATGTTATTCATATACCAGAAATGATTGAAGCTACTGACTGAATGAAAGGAGCTGGCATCTCACTCTCTTTGAATCTTCTTTATCATGCTAAGAGGAGCAGGAAAAATCAAAAAATTTCAGAATTGCACCTTGCAATGCGGAGAAATTACAGTTTGTGCATTTACAATATTCATTGATTTTTGCCATAGAAAAACGTCCAGAAATGATTGAAGCTACTGACTGAATGAAAGGAGCTGGCATCTCACTCTCTTTGAATATTCTTTATCATGCTAAGAGGAGCAGGAAAAAGCAAAAAATTTCAGAATTGCACCTTGCAATGCGGAGAAATTACTGTTTGTGCATTTACAATATTCATTGATTTTTGCCATTGAAAAACGTCCAGAAATGATTGAAGGTACTGACTGAATGAAAGGAGCTGGAATATCACTCTCTTTGAATCTTCTTTATCATGCTAAGAGGAGCAGGAAAAAGCAAAAAATTTCAGAATTGCACCTTGCAATGCGGAGAAATTACTGTTTGTGCATTTACAATATTCATTGATTTTTGCCATTGAAAAACGTCCAGAAATGATTGAAGCTACTGACTGAATGAAAGGAGCTGGCATCTCACTCTCTTTGAATCTTCTTTATCATGCTAAGAGGAGCAGGAAAAAGCAAAAAATTTCAGAATTGCACCTTGCAATGCGGAGAAATTACTGTTTGTGCATTTACAATATTCATTGATTTTTGCCATTGAAAAATGTCCAGAAATGATTGAAGCTACTGACTGAATGAAAGGAGCTGGCATCTCACTCTCTTTGAATCTTCTTTATCATGCTAAGAGGAGCAGGAAAAAGCAAAAAATTTCAGAATTGCGCCTTGCAATGCGGAGAAATTACTGTTTGTGCATTTACAAAATTCATTGATTTTTGCCATTGAAAAAAATCATGTTATTCATATACCAGAAATGATTGAAGCTACTGACTGAAGGAAAGGAGCTGGCATCTCACTCTCTTTGAATCTTCTTTATCATGCTAAGAGGAGCAGGAAAAAGCAAAAAATTTCAGAATTGCACCTTGCAATGCGGAGAAATTACTGTTTGTGCATTTACAATATTCATTGATTTTTGCCATTGAAAAACATCCAGAAATGATTGAAGCTACTGACTGAATGAAAGGAGCTGGCATCTCACTCTCTTTGAATCTTCTTTATCATGCTAAGAGGAGCAGGAAAAAGCAAAAAATTTCAGAATTGCACCTTGCAATGCGGAGAAATTACAGTTTGTGCATTTACAATATTCATTGATTTTTGCCATTGAAAAACGTCCAGAAATGATTGAAGCTACTGACTGAATGAAAGGAGCTGGCATCTCACTCTCTTTGAATATTCTTTATCATGCTAAGAGGAGCAGGAAAAAGCAAAAAATTTCAGAATTGCACCTTGCAATGCGGAGAAATTACTGTTTGTGCATTTACAATATTCATTGATTTTTGCCATTGAAAAACGTCCAGAAATGATTGAAGGTACTGACTGAATGAAAGGAGCTGGAATATCACTCTCTTTGAATCTTCTTTATCATGCTAAGAGGAGCAGGAAAAAGCAAAAAATTTCAGAATTGCACCTTGCAATGCGGAGAAATTACTGTTTGTGCATTTACAATATTCATTGATTTTTGCCATTGAAAAACGTCCAGAAATGATTGAAGCTACTGACTGAATGAAAGGAGCTGGCATCTCACTCTCTTTGAATCTTCTTTATCATGCTAAGAGGAGCAGGAAAAAGCAAAAAATTTCAGAATTGCACCTTGCAATGCGGAGAAATTACTGTTTGTGCATTTACAATATTCATTGATTTTTGCCATTGAAAAATGTCCAGAAATGATTGAAGCTACTGACTGAATGAAAGGAGCTGGCATCTCACTCTCTTTGAATCTTCTTTATCATGCTAAGAGGAGCAGGAAAAAGCAAAAAATTTCAGAATTGCGCCTTGCAATGCGGAGAAATTACTGTTTGTGCATTTACAAAATTCATTGATTGTTGCCATTGAAAAACATCATGTTATTCATATACCAGAAATGATTGAAGCTACTGACTGAAGGAAAGGAGCTGGCATCTCACTCTCTTTGAATCTTCTTTATCATGCTAAGAGGAGCAGGAAAAAGCAAAAAATTTCAGAATTGCACCTTGCAATGCGGAGAAATTACTGTTTGTGCATTTACAATATTCATTGATTTTTGCCATTGAAAAACATCCAGAAATGATTGAAGCTACTGACTGAATGAAAGGAGCTGGCATCTCACTCTCTTTGAATCTTCTTTATCATGCTAAGAGGAGCAGGAAAAAGCAAAAAATTTCAGAATTGCACCTTGCAATGCGGAGAAATTACTGTTTGTGCATTTACAATATTCATTGATTTTTGCGATTGAAAAACATCATGTTATTCATATACCAGAAATGATTGAAGCTACTGACTGAATGAAAGGAGCTGGCATCTCACTCTCTTTGAATCTTCTTTATCATGCTAAGAGGAGCAGGAAAAAGTAAAAAATTTCAGAATTGCACCTTGCAATGCGGAGAAATTACTGTTTGTGCATTTACAATATTCAATGATTTTTGCCATTGAAAAACGTCCAGAAATGATTGAAGCTACTGACTGAATGAAAGGAGCTGGCATCTCACTCTCTTTGAATCTTGTTTATCATGCTAAGAGGAGCAGGAAAAAGCAAAAAATTTCAGAATTGCACCTTGCAATGCGGAGAAATTACTGTTTGTGCATTTACAATATTCATTGATTTTTGCCATTGAAAAACGTCCAGAAATGATTGAAGCTACTGACTGAATGAAAGGAGCTGGCATCTCACTCTCTTTGAATCTTCTTTATCATGCTAAGAGGAGCAGGAAAAAGCAAAAAATTTCAGAATTGCACCTTGCAATGCGGAGAAATTACTGTTTGTGCATTTACAATATTCATTGATTTTTGCCATTGAAAAACATCATGTTATTCATATACCAGAAATGATTGAAGCTACTGACTGAATGAAAGGAGCTGGCATCTCACTCTCTGTGAATCTTCTTTATCATGCTAAGAGGAGCAGGAAAAAGCAAAAAATTTCAGAATTGCACCTTGCAATGCGGAGAAATTACTGTTTGTGCATTTACAATATTCATTGATTTTTGCCATTGAAAAACGTCCAGAAATGATTGAAGCTACTGACTGAATGAAAGGAGCTGGCATCTCACTCTCTTTGAATCTTGTTTATCATGCTAAGAGGAGCAGGAAAAAGCAAAAAATTTCAGAATTGCACCTTGCAATGCGGAGAAATTACTGTTTGTGCATTTACAATATTCATTGATTTTTGCCATTGAAAAACGTCCAGAAATGATTGAAGCTACTGACTGAATGAAAGGAGCTGGCATCTCACTCTCTTTGAATCTTCTTTATCATGCTAAGAGGAGCAGGAAAAAGCAAAAAATTTCAGAATTGCACCTTGCAATGCGGAGAAATTACTGTTTGTGCATTTACAATATTCATTGATTTTTGCTATTGAAAAACATCATGTTATTCATATACCAGAAATGATTGAAGCTACTGACTGAATGAAAGGAGCTGGCATCTCACTCTCTTTGAATCTTCTTTATCATGCTAAGAGGAGCAGGAAAAAGCAAAAAATTTCAGAATTGCACCTTGCAATGCGGAGAAATTACAGTTTGTGCATTTACAATATTCATTGATTTTTGCCATTGAAAAACGTCCAGAAATGATTGAAGCTACTGACTGAATGAAAGGAGCTGGCATCTCACTCTCTTTGAATCTTCTTTATCATGCTAAGAGGAGCAGGAAAAAGCAAAAAATTTCAGAATTGCACCTTGCAATGCGGAGAAATTACTGTTTGTGCATTTACAATATTCATTGATTTTTGCCATTGAAAAACGTCCAGAAATGATTGAAGGTACTGACTGAATGAAAGGAGCTGGCATCTCACTCTCTTTGAATCTTCTTTATCATGCTAAGTGGAGCAGGAAAAAGCAAAAAATTTCAGAATTGCACCTTGCAATGCGGAGAAATTACTGTTTGTGCATTTACAATATTCATTGATTTTTGCCATTGAAAAACGTCCAGAAATGATTGAAGCTACTGACTGAATGAAAGGAGCTGGCATCTCACTCTCTTTGAATCTTCTTTATCATGCTAAGAGGAGCAGGAAAAAGCAAAAAATTTCAGAATTGCACCTTGCAATGCGGAGAAATTACTGTTTGTGCATTTACAATATTCATTGATTTTTGCCATTGAAAAATGTCCAGAAATGATTGAAGCTACTGACTGAATGAAAGGAGCTGGCATCTCACTCTCTTTGAATCTTCTTTATCATGCTAAGAGGAGCAGGAAAAAGCAAAAAATTTCAGAATTGCG
The DNA here is from genome assembly GCF_046119375.1 of Phyllobates terribilis. NCBI lineage: Eukaryota > Metazoa > Chordata > Amphibia > Anura > Dendrobatidae > Phyllobates > Phyllobates terribilis. The sequence goes on along the minus strand of NW_027365691.1, from coordinate 72,778 downwards.
CCTTGCAATGCGGAGAAATTACTGTTTGTGCATTTACAAAATTCATTGATTTTTGCCATTGAAAAACATCATGTTATTCATATACCAGAAATGATTGAAGCTACTGACTGAAGGAAAGGAGCTGGCATCTCACTCTCTTTGAATCTTCTTTATCATGCTAAGAGGAGCAGGAAAAAGCAAAAAATTTCAGAATTGCACCTTGCAATGCGGAGAAATTACTGTTTGTGCATTTACAATATTCATTGATTTTTGCGATTGAAAAACATCTTGTTATTCATATACCAGAAATGATTGAAGCTACTGACTGAATGAAAGGAGCTGGCATCTCACTCTCTTTGAATCTTCTTTATCATGCTAAGAGGAGCAGGAAAAAGTAAAAAATTTCAGAATTGCACCTTGCAATGCGGAGAAATTACTGTTTGTGCATTTACAATATTCAATGATTTTTGCCATTGAAAAACGTCCAGAAATGATTGAAGCTACTGACTGAATGAAAGGAGCTGGCATCTCACTCTCTTTGAATCTTGTTTATCATGCTAAGAGGAGCAGGAAAAAGCAAAAAATTTCAGAATTGCACCTTGCAATGCGGAGAAATTACTGTTTGTGCATTTACAATATTCATTGATTTTTGCCATTGAAAAACGTCCAGAAATGATTGAAGCTCCTGACTGAATGAAAGGAGCTGGCATCTCACTCTCTTTGAATCTTCTTTATCATGCTAAGAGGAGCAGGAAAAGCAAAAAATTTCAGAATTGCACCTTGCAATGCGGAGAAATTACTGTTTGTGCATTTACAATATTCATTGATTTTTGCCATTGAAAAACGTCCAGAAATGATTGAAGCTACTGACTGAATGAAAGGAGCTGTCATCTCACTCTCTTTGAATGTTCTTTATCATGCTAAGAGGAGCAGGAAAAAGCAAAAAATTTCAGAATTGCACCTTGCAATGCGGAGAAATTACTGTTTGTGCATTTACAATATTCATTGATTTTTGCCATTGAAAAATGTCCAGAAATGATTGAAGCTACTGACTGAATGAAAGGAGCTGGCATCTCACTCTCTTTGAATCTTCTTTATCATGCTAAGAGGAGCAGGAAAAAGCAAAAAATTTCAGAATTGCGCCTTGCAATGCGGAGAAATTACTGTTTGTGCATTTACAAAATTCATTGATTTTTGCCATTGAAAAACATCATGTTATTCATATGCCAGAAATGATTGACGCTACTGACTGAAGGAAAGGAGCTGGCATCTCACTCTCTTTGAATCTTCTTTATCATGCTAAGAGGAGCAGGAAAAAGCAAAAAATTTCAGAATTGCACCTTGCAATGCGGAGAAATTACAGTTTGTGCATTTACAATATTCATTGATTTTTGCCATTGAAAAACGTCCAGAAATGATTGAAGCTACTGACTGAATGAAAGGAGCTGGCATCTCACTCTCTTTGAATCTTCTTTATCATGCTAAGAGGAGCAGGAAAAAGCAAAAAATTTCAGAATTGCACCTTGCAATGCGGAGAAATTACTGTTTGTGCATTTACAATATTCATTGATTTTTGCGATTGAAAAACATCATGTTATTCATATACCAGAAATGTTTGAAGCTACTGACTTAATGAAAGGAGCTGGTATCTCACTCTCTTTGAATCTTCTTCATAATGCTAAGAGGAGCAGGAAAAAGCAAAAAATTTCAGAATTGCACCTTGCAATGCGGAGAAATTACTGTTTGTGCATTTACAATATTCATTGATTTTTGCCATTAAAAAACGTCCAGAAATGATTGAAGCTTCTGACAATGAAAGGAGCTGGCATCTCACTCTCTTTGAATCTTCTTTATCATGCTAAGAGGAGCAGGAAAAAGCAAAAAATTTCAGAATTGCACCTTGCAATGCTGAGAAATTACTGTTTGTGCATTTACAAAATTCATTGATTTTTGCCATTGAAAAACATCATGTTATTCATATACCAGAAATGATTGAAGCTACAGACTGAATGAAAGGAGCTGGCATCTCACTCTCTTTGAATCTTCTTTATCATGCTAAGAGGAGCAGGAAAAAGCAAAAAATTTCAGAATTGCACCTTGCAATGCGGAGAAATTAATGTTTGTGCATTTACAATATTCATTGATTTTTGCCATTGAAAAACATCATGTTATTCATATACCAGAAATGTTTGAAGCTACTGACTGAATGAAAGGAGCTGACATCTCACTCTCTTTGAATCTTCTTTATCATGCTAAGAGGAGCAGGAAAAAGCAAAAAATTTCAGAATTGCACCTTGCAATGCGGAGAAATTACTGTTTGTGCATTTACAATATTCATTGATTTTTGCCATTGAAAAACGTCCAGAAATGATTGAAGCTACTGACTGAATGAAAGGAGCTGGCATCTCACTCTCTTTGAATCTTCTTTATCATGCTAAGAGGAGCAGGAAAAAGCAAAAAATTTCAGAATTGCACCTTGCAATGCGGAGAAATTACTGTTTGTGCATTTACAATATTCATTGATTTTTGCCATTGAAAAACGTCCAGAAATGATTGAAGCTACTGACTGAATGAAAGGAGCTGGCATCTCACTCTCTTTGAATCTTCTTTATCATGCTAAGAGGAGCAGGAAAAAGCAAAAAAATTCAGAATTGCACCTTGCAATGCGGAGAAATTACAGTTTGTGCATTTACAATATTCATTGATTTTTGCCATTGAAGAACGTCCAGAAATGATTGAAGCTACTGACTGAATGAAAGGAGCTGGCATCTCACTCTCTTTGAATCTTCTTTATCATGCTAAGAGGAGCAGGAAAAAGCAAAAAATTTCAGAATTGCACCTTGCAATGCGGAGAAATTACTGTTTGTGCATTTACAATATTCATTGATTTTTGCCATTGAAAAACGTCCAGAAATGATTGAAGCTACTGACTGAATGAAAGGAGCTGGCATCTCACTCTCTTTGAATCTTCTTTATCATGCTAAGAGGAGCAGGAAAAAGCAAAAAATTTCAGAATTGCACCTTGCAATGCGGAGAAATTACTGTTTGTGCATTTACAATATTCATTGATTTTTGCCATTGAAAAACATGTTATTCATATACCAGAAATGTTTGAAGCTCCTGACTGAATGAAAGGAGCTGGCACCTCACTCTCTTTGAATCTTCTTTATCATGCTAAGAGGAGCAGGAAAAAGCAAAAAATTTCAGAATTGCACCTTGCAATGCGGAGAAATTACTGTTTGTGCATTTACAATATTCATTGATTTTTGCCATTGAAAAACATCATGTTATTCATATACCAGAAATGTTTGAAGCTACTGACTTAATGAAAGGAGCTGGTATCTCACTCTCTTTGAATCTTCTTCATAATGCTAAGAGGAGCAGGAAAAAGCAAAAAATTTCAGAATTGCACCTTGCAATGCGGAGAAATTACTGTTTGTGCATTTACAATATTCATTGATTTTTGCCATTAAAAAACGTCCAGAAATGATTGAAGCTACTGACAATGAAAGGAGCTGGCATCTCACTCTCTTTGAATCTTCTTTATCATGCTAAGAGGAGCAGGAAAAAGCAAAAAATTTCAGAATTGCACCTTGCAATGCTGAGAAATTACTGTTTGTGCATTTACAAAATTCATTGATTTTTGCCATTGAAAAACATCATGTTATTCATATACCAGAAATGATTGAAGCTACTGACTGAATGAAAGGAGCTGGCATCTCACTCTCTTTGAATCTTCTTTATCATGCTAAGAGGAGCAGGAAAAAGCAAAAAATTTCAGAATTGCACCTTGCAATGCGGAGAAATTACTGTTTGTGCATTTACAATATTCATTGATTTTTGCCATTGAAAAACATCATGTTATTCATATACCAGAAATGTTTGAAGCTACTGACTGAATGAAAGGAGCTGACATCTCACTCTCTTTGAATCTTCTTTATCATGCTAAGAGGAGCAGGAAAAAGCAAAAAATTTCAGAATTGCACCTTGCAATGCGGAGAAATTACTGTTTGTGCATTTACAATATTCATTGATTTTTGCCATTGAAAAACGTCCAGAAATGATTGAAGCTACTGACTGAATGAAAGGAGCTGGCATCTCACTCTCTTTGAATCTTCTTTATCATGCTAACAGGAGCAGGAAAAAGCAAAAAATTTCAAAATTGCACCTTGCAATGCGGAGAAATTACTGTTTGTGCATTTACAATATTCATTGATTTTTGCCATTGAAAAACGTCCAGAAATGATTGAAGCTACTGACTGAATGAAAGGAGCTGGCATCTCACTCTCTTTGAATCTTCTTTATCATGCTAAGAGGAGCAGGAAAAAGCAAAAAAATTCAGAATTGCACCTTGCAATGCGGAGAAATTACAGTTTGTGCATTTACAATATTCATTGATTTTTGCCATTGAAGAACGTCCAGAAATGATTGAAGCTACTGACTGAATGAAAGGAGCTGGCATCTCACTCTCTTTGAATCTTCTTTATCATGCTAAGAGGAGCAGGAAAAAGCAAAAAAATTCAGAATTGCACCTTGCAATGCGGAGAAATTACTGTTTGTGCATTTACAATATTCATTGATTTTTGCCATTGAAAAACGTCCAGAAATGATTGAAGCTACTGACTGAATGAAAGGAGCTGGCATCTCACTCTCTTTGAATCTTCTTTATCATGCTAAGAGGAGCAGGAAAAAGCAAAAAATTTCAGAATTGCACCTTGCAATGCGGAGAAATTACTGTTTGTGCATTTACAATATTCATTGATTTTTGCCATTGAAAAACATGTTATTCATATACCAGAAATGTTTGAAGCTCCTGACTGAATGAAAGGAGCTGGCACCTCACTCTCTTTGAATCTTCTTTATCATGCTAAGAGGAGCAGGAAAAAGCAAAAAATTTCAGAATTGCACCTTGCAATGCGGAGAAATTACTGTTTGTGCATTTACAATATTCATTGATTTTTGCCATTGAAAAACATCATGTTATTCATATACCAGAAATGTTTGAAGCTACTGACTGAATGAAAGGAGCTGACATCTCACTCTCTTTGAATCTTCTTTATCATGCTAAGAGGAGCAGGAAAAAGCAAAAAATTTCAGAATTGCACCTTGCAATGCGGAGAAATTACAGTTTGTGCATTTACAATATTCATTGATTTTTGCCATTGAAGAACGTCCAGAAATGATTGAAGCTACTGACTGAATGAAAGGAGCTGGCATCTCACTCTCTTTGAATCTTCTTTATCATGCTAAGAGGAGCAGGAAAAAGCAAAAAATTTCAGAATTGCACCTTGCAATGCGGAGAAATTACTGTTTGTGCATTTACAATATTCATTGATTTTTGCCATTGAAAAACGTCCAGAAATGATTGAAGCTACTGACTGAATGAAAGGAGCTGGCATCTCACTCTCTTTGAATCTTCTTTATCATGCTAAGAGGAGCAGGAAAAAGCAAAAAATTTCAGAATTGCACCTTGCAATGCGGAGAAATTACTGTTTGTGCATTTACAATATTCATTGATTTTTGCCATTGAAAAACATGTTATTCATATACCAGAAATGTTTGAAGCTCCTGACTGAATGAAAGGAGCTGGCACCTCACTCTCTTTGAATCTTCTTTATCATGCTAAGAGGGGCAGGAAAAAGCAAAAAATTTCAGAATTGCACCTTGCAATGCGGAGAAATTACTGTTTGTGCATTTACAATATTCATTGATTTTTGCCATTGAAAAACGTCCAGAAATGATTGAAGCTACTGACTGAATGAAAGGAGCTGGCATCTCACTCTCTTTGAATCTTCTTTATCATGCTAAGAGGAGCAGGAAAAAGCAAAAAAATTCAGAATTGCACCTTGCAATGCGGAGAAATTACTGTTTGTGCATTTACAATATTCATTGATTTTTGCCATTGAAAAACGTCCAGAAATGATTGAAGCTACTGACTGAATGAAAGGAGCTGGCATCTCACTCTCTTTGAATCTTCTTTATCATGCTAAGAGGAGCAGGAAAAAGCAAAAAATTTCACAATTGCACCTTGCAATGCGGAGAAATTACTGTTTGTGTATTTACAATATTCATTGATTTTTGCCATTGAAAAACGTCCAGAAATGATTTAAGCTACTGACTGAATGAAAGGAGCTGGCATCTCACTCTCTTTGAATCTTCTTTATCATGCTAAGAGGAGCAGGAAAAAGCAAAAAATTTCAGAATTGCACCTTGCAATGCGGAGAAATTACTGTTTGTGCATTTACAATATTCATTGATTTTTGCCATTGAAAAATATGTTATTCATATACCAGAAATGTTTGAAGCTCCTGACTGAATGAAAGGATCTGGCACCTCACTCTCTTTGAATCTTCTTTATCATGCTAAGAGGAGCAGGAAAAAGCAAAAAATTTCAGAATTGCACCTTGCAATGCGGAGAAATTACTGTTTGTGCATTTACAATATTCATTGATTTTTGCCATTGAAAAACGTCCAGAAATGATTGAAGCTACTGACTGAATGAAAGGAGCTGTCATCTCATTCTCTTTGAATCTTCTTTATCATGCTAAGAGGAGCAGGAAAAAGCAAAAAATTTCAGAATTGCACCTTGCAATGCCGAGAAATTACTGTTTGTGCATTTACAATATTCATTGATTTTTGCCATTGAAAAATGTCCAGAAATGATTGAAGCTACTGACTGAATGAAAGGAGCTGGCATCTCACTCTCTTTGAATCTTCTTTATCATGCTAAGAGGAGCAGGAAAAAGCAAAAAATTTCAGAATTGCGCCTTGCAATGCGGAGAAATTACTGTTTGTGCATTTACAATATTCATTGATTTTTGCGATTGAAAAACATCATGTTATTCATATACCAGAAATGATTGAAGCTACTGACTGAATGAAAGGAGCTGGCATCTCACTCTCTTTGAATCTTCTTTATCATGCTAAGAGGAGCAGGAAAAAGTAAAAAATTTCAGAATTGCACCTTGCAATGCGGAGAAATTACTGTTTGTGCATTTACAATATTCAATGATTTTTGCCATTGAAAAACGTCCAGAAATGATTGAAGCTACTGACTGAACGAAAGGAGCTGGCATCTCACTCTCTTTGAATCTTCTTTATCATGCTAAGAGGAGCAGGAAAAAGCAAAAAATTTCAGAATTGCACCTTGCAATGCGGAGAAATTACTGTTTGTGCATTTACAATATTCATTGATTTTTGCCATTGAAAAACATCATGTTATTCATATACCAGAAATGTTTGAAGCTACTGACTTAATGAAAGGAGCTGGTATCTCACTCTCTTTGAATCTTCTTCATAATGCTAAGAGGAGCAGGAAAAAGCAAAAAATTTCAGAATTGCACCTTGCAATGCGGAGAAATTACTGTTTGTGCATTTACAATATTCATTGATTTTTGCCATTGAAAAACGTCCAGAAATGATTGAAGCTACTGACAATGAAAGGAGCTGGCATCTCACTCTCTTTGAATCTTCTTTATCATGCTAAGAGGAGCAGGAAAAAGCAAAAAATTTCAGAATTGCGCCTTGCAATGCGGAGAAATTACTGTTTGTGCATTTACAATATTCATTGATTTTTGCGATTGAAAAACATCATGTTATTCATATACCAGAAATGATTGAAGCTACTGACTGAATGAAAGGAGCTGGCATCTCACTCTCTTTGAATCTTCTTTATCATGCTAAGAGGAGCAGGAAAAAGTAAAAAAATTCAGAATTGCACCTTGCAATGCGGAGAAATTACTGTTTGTGCATTTACAATATTCAATGATTTTTGCCATTGAAAAACGTCCAGAAATGATTGAAGCTACTGACTGAATGAAAGGAGCTGGCATCTCACTCTCTTTGAATCTTGTTTATCATGCTAAGAGGAGCAGGAAAAAGCAAAAAATTTCAGAATTGCACCTTGCAATGCGGAGAAATTACTGTTTGTGCATTTACAATATTCATTGATTTTTGCCATTGAAAAACGTCCAGAAATGATTGAAGCTACTGACTGAATGAAAGGAGCTGGCATCTCACTCTCTTTGAATCTTCTTTATCATGCTAAGAGGAGCAGGAAAAAGCAAAAAATTTCAGAATTGCACCTTGCAATGCGGAGAAATTACTGTTTGTGCATTTACAATATTCATTGATTTTTGCCATTGAAAAACGTCCAGAAATGATTTAAGCTACTGACTGAATGAAAGGAGCTGGCATCTCACTCTCTTTGAATCTTCTTTATCATGCTAAGAGGAGCAGGAAAAAGCAAAAAATTTCAGAATTGCACCTTGCAATGCGGAGAAATTACTGTTTGTGCATTTACAATATTCATTGATTTTTGCCATTGAAAAATATGTTATTCATATACCAGAAATGTTTGAAGCTCCTGACTGAATGAAAGGATCTGGCACCTCACTCTCTTTGAATCTTCTTTATCATGCTAAGAGGAGCAGGAAAAAGCAAAAAATTTCAGAATTGCACCTTGCAATGCGGAGAAATTACTGTTTGTGCATTTACAATATTCATTGATTTTTGCCATTGAAAAACGTCCAGAAATGATTGAAGCTACTGACTGAATGAAAGGAGCTGTCATCTCATTCTCTTTGAATCTTCTTTATCATGCTAAGAGGAGCAGGAAAAAGCAAAAAATTTCAGAATTGCACCTTGCAATGCCGAGAAATTACTGTTTGTGCATTTACAATATTCATTGATTTTTGCCATTGAAAAATGTCCAGAAATGATTGAAGCTACTGACTGAATGAAAGGAGCTGGCATCTCACTCTCTTTGAATCTTCTTTATCATGCTAAGAGGAGCAGGAAAAAGCAAAAAATTTCAGAATTGCGCCTTGCAATGCGGAGAAATTACTGTTTGTGCATTTACAAAATTCATTGATTTTTGCCATTGAAAAACATCATGTTATTCATATGCCAGGAATGATTGACGCTACTGACTGAAGGAAAGGAGCTGGCATCTCACTCTCTTTGAATCTTCTTTATCATGCTAAGAGGAGCAGGAAAAAGCAAAAAATTTCAGAATTGCACCTTGCAATGCGGAGAAATTACTGTTTGTGCATTTACAATATTCATTGATTTTTGCCATTGAAAAACGTCCAGAAATGATTGAAGCTACTGACTGAATGAAAGGAGCTGGCATCTCACTCTCTTTGAATCTTCTTTATCATGCTAAGAGGAGCAGGAAAAAGCAAAAAATTTCAGAATTGCTCCTTGCAATGCGGAGAAATTACTGTTTGTGCATTTACAATATTCATTGATTTTTGCGATTGAAAAACATCATGTTATTCATATACCAGAAATGATTGAAGCTACTGACTGAATGAAAGGAGCTGGCATCTCACTCTCTTTGAATCTTCTTTATCATGCTAAGAGGAGCAGGAAAAAGTAAAAAATTTCAGAATTGCACCTTGCAATGCGGAGAAATTACTGTTTGTGCATTTACAATATTCAATGATTTTTGCCATTGAAAAACGTCCAGAAATGATTGAAGCTACTGACTGAACGAAAGGAGCTGGCATCTCACTCTCTTTGAATCTTCTTTATCATGCTAAGAGGAGCAGGAAAAAGCAAAAAATTTCAGAATTGCACCTTGCAATGCGGAGAAATTACTGTTTGTGCATTTACAATATTCATTGATTTTTGCCATTGAAAAACATCATGTTATTCATATACCAGAAATGTTTGAAGCTACTGACTTAATGAAAGGAGCTGGTATCTCACTCTTTGAATCTTCTTCATAATGCTAAGAGGAGCAGGAAAAAGCAAAAAATTTCAGAATTGCGCCTTGCAATGCGGAGAAATTACTGTTTGTGCATTTACAATATTCATTGATTTTTGCCATTGAAAAACGTCCAGAAATGATTGAAGCTACTGACAATGAAAGGAGCTGGCATCTCACTCTCTTTGAATCTTCTTTATCATGCTAAGAGGAGCAGGAAAAAGCAAAAAATTTCAGAATTGCACCTTGCAATGCTGAGAAATTACTGTTTGTGCATATACAAAATTCATTGATTTTTACCATTGAAAAACATCATGTTATTCATATACCAGAAATGATTGAAGCTACTGACTGAATGAAAGGAGCTGGCATCTCACTCTCTTTGAATCTTCTTTATCATGGCTAAGAGGAGCAGGAAAAAGCAAAAAATTTCAGAATTGCACCTTGCAATGCGGAGAAATTACTGTTTGTGCATTTACAATATTCATTGATTTTTGCCTTTGAAAAACATCATGTTATTCATATACCAGAAATGTTTGAAGCTACTGACTGAATGAAAGGAACTGACATCTCACTCTCTTTGAATCTTCTTTATCATGCTAAGAGGAGCAGGAAAAAGCAAAAAATTTCAGAATTGCACCTTGCAATGCGGAGAAATTACTGTTTGTGCATTTACAATATTCATTGATTTTTGCCATTGAAAAACGTCCAGAAATGATTGAAGCTACTGACTGAATGAAAGGAGCTGGCATCTCATTCTCTTTGAATCTTCTTTATCATGCTAAGAGGAGCAGGAAAAAGCAAAAAATTTCAGAATTGCACCTTGCAATGCCGAGAAATTACTGTTTGTGCATTTACAATATTCATTGATTTTTGCCATTGAAAAATGTCCAGAAATGATTGAAGCTACTGACTGAATGAAAGGAGCTGGCATCTCACTCTCTTTGAATCTTCTTTATCATGCTAAGAGGAGCAGGAAAAAGCAAAAAATTTCAGAATTGCGCCTTGCAATGCGGAGAAATTACTGTTTGTGCATTTACAAAATTCATTGATTTTTGCCATTGAAAAACATCATGTTATTCATATGCCAGGAATGATTGACGCTACTGACTGAAGGAAAGGAGCTGGCATCTCACTCTCTTTGAATCTTCTTTATCATGCTAAGAGGAGCAGGAAAAAGCAAAAAATTTCAGAATTGCACCTTGCAATGCGGAGAAATTACTGTTTGTGCATTTACAATATTCATTGATTTTTGCCATTGAAAAACGTCCAGAAATGATTGAAGCTACTGACTGAATGAAAGGAGCTGGCATCTCACTCTCTTTGAATCTTCTTTATCATGCTAAGAGGAGCAGGAAAAAGCAAAAAATTTCAGAATTGCTCCTTGCAATGCGGAGAAATTACTGTTTGTGCATTTACAATATTCATTGATTTTTGCGATTGAAAAACATCATGTTATTCATATACCAGAAATGATTGAAGCTACTGACTGAATGAAAGGAGCTGGCATCTCACTCTCTTTGAATCTTCTTTATCATGCTAAGAGGAGCAGGAAAAAGTAAAAAATTTCAGAATTGCACCTTGCAATGCGGAGAAATTACTGTTTGTGCATTTACAATATTCAATGATTTTTGCCATTGAAAAACGTCCAGAAATGATTGAAGCTACTGACTGAACGAAAGGAGCTGGCATCTCACTCTCTTTGAATCTTCTTTATCATGCTAAGAGGAGCAGGAAAAAGCAAAAAATTTCAGAATTGCACCTTGCAATGCGGAGAAATTACTGTTTGTGCATTTACAATATTCATTGATTTTTGCCATTGAAAAACATCATGTTATTCATATACCAGAAATGTTTGAAGCTACTGACTTAATGAAACGAGCTGGTATCTCACTCTTTGAATCTTCTTCATAATGCTAAGAGGAGCAGGAAAAAGCAAAAAATTTCAGAATTGCGCCTTGCAATGCGGAGAAATTACTGTTTGTGCATTTACAATATTCATTGATTTTTGCCATTGAAAAACGTCCAGAAATGATTGAAGCTACTGACAATGAAAGGAGCTGGCATCTCACTCTCTTTGAATCTTCTTTATCATGCTAAGAGGAGCAGGAAAAAGCAAAAAATTTCAGAATTGCACCTTGCAATGCTGAGAAATTACTGTTTGTGCATTTACAAAATTCATTGATTTTTACCATTGAAAAACATCATGTTATTCATATACCAGAAATGATTGAAGCTACTGACTGAATGAAAGGAGCTGGCATCTCACTCTCTTTGAATCTTCTTTATCATGGCTAAGAGGAGCAGGAAAAAGCAAAAAATTTCAGAATTTTACCTTGCAATGCGGAGAAATTACTGTTTGTGCATTTACAATATTCATTGATTTTTGCCATTGAAAAACATCATGTTATTCATATACCAGAAATGTTTGAAGCTACTGACTGAATGAAAGGAACTGACATCTCACTCTCTTTGAATCTTCTTTATCATGCTAAGAGGAGCAGGAAAAAGCAAAAAATTTCAGAATTGCACCTTGCAATGCGGAGAAATTACTGTTTGTGCATTTACAATATTCATTGATTTTTGCCATTGAAAAACGTCCAGAAATGATTGAAGCTACTGACTGAATGAAAGGAGCTGGCATCTCACTCTCTTTGAATCTTCTTTATCATGCTAAGAGGAGCAGGAAAAAGCAAAAAATTTCAGAATTGCACCTTGCAATGCGGAGAAATTACTGTTTGTGCATTTACAATATTCATTGATTTTTGCCATTGAAAAACGTCCAGAAATGATTGAAGCTACTGACTGAATGAAAGGAGCTGGCATCTCACTCTCTTTGAATCTTCTTTATCATGCTAAGAGGAGCAGGAAAAAGCAAAAAATTTCAGAATTGCACCTTGCAATGCGGAGAAATTACAGTTTGTGCATTTACAATATTCATTGATTTTTGCCATTGAAAAACGTCCAGAAATGATTGAAGCTACTGACTGAATAAAAGGAGCTGGCATCTCACTCTCTTTGAGTCTTCTTTATCATGCTAAGAGGAGCAGGAAAAAGCAAAAAATTTCAGAATTGCACCTTGCAATGCGGAGTAATTACTATTTGTGCATTTACAATATTCATTGATTTTTGCCATTGAAAAACGTCCAGAAATGATTGAAGCTACTGACTGAATGAAAGGAGCTGGCATCTCACTCTCTTTGAATCTTCTTTATCATGCTAAGAGGAGAAGGAAAAAGCAAAAAATTTCAGAATTGCACCTTGCAATGCGGAGAAATTACTGTTTGTGCATTTACAATATTCATTGATTTTTGACATTGAAAAACATGTTATTCATATACCAGAAATGTTTGAAGCTCCTGACTGAATGAAAGGAGCTGGCATCTCACTCTCTTTGAATCTTCTTTATCATGCTAAGAGGAGCAGGAAAAAGCAAAAAATTTCAGAATTGCACCTTGCAATGCGGAGAAATTACTGTTTGTGCATTTACAATATTCATTGATTTTTGCCATTGAAAAACGTCCAGAAATGATTGAAGCTACTGACTGAATGAAAGGAGCTGGCATCTCACTCTCTTTGAATCTTCTTTATCATGCTTAGAGGAGCAGGAAAAAGCAAAAAATTTCAGAATTGCACCTTGCAATGCGGAGAAATTACTGTTTGTGCATTTACAATATTCATTGATTTTTGCCATTGAAAAATGTCCAGAAATGATTGAAGCTACTGACTGAATGAAAGGAGCTGGCATCTCACTCTCTTTGAATCTTCTTTATCATGCTAAGAGGAGCAGGAAAAAGCAAAAAATTTCAGAATTGCGCCTTGCAATGCGGAGAAATTACTGTTTGTGCATTTACAAAATTCATTGATTTTTGCCATTGAAAAACATCATGTTATTCATATACCAGAAATGATTGAAGCTACTGACTGAAGGAAAGGAGCTGGCATCTCACTCTCTTTGAATCTTCTTTATCATGCTAAGAGGAGCAGGAAAAAGCAAAAAATTTCAGAATTGCACCTTGCAATGCGGAGAAATTACTGTTTGTGCATTTACAATATTCATTGATTTTTGCCATTGAAAAAAGTCCAGAAATGATTGAAGCTACTGACTGAATGAAAGGAGCTGGCATCTCACTCTCTTTGAATCTTCTTTATCATGCTAAGAGGAGCAGGAAAAAGCAAAAAATTTCAGAATTGCACCTTGCAATGCGGAGAAATTACTGTTTGTGCATTTACAATATTCATTGATTTTTGCAATTGAAAAACGTCCAGAAATGATTGAAACTACTGACTGAATGAAAGGAGCTGGCATCTCACTCTCTTTGAATCTTCTTTATCATGCTAAGAGGAGCAGGAAAAAGTAAAAAATTTCAGAATTGCACCTTGCAATGCGGAGAAATTACTGTTTGTGCATTTACAATATTCAATGATTTTTGCCATTGAAAAACGTCCAGAAATGACTGAAGCTACTGACTGAACGAAAGGAGCTGGCATCTCACTCTCTTTGAATCTACTTTATCATGCTAAGAGGAGCAAGAAAAAGCAAAAAATTTTAGAATTGCACCTTGCAATGCGGAGAAATTACTGTTTGTGCATTTACAATATTCATTGATTTTTGCCATTGAAAAACATCATGTTATTCATATACCAGAAATGTTTGAAGCTACTGACTGAATGAAAGGAGCTGGTATCTCACTCTCTTTGAATCTTCTTCATAATGCTAAGAGGAGCAGGAAAAAGCAAAAAATTTCAGAATTGCACCTTGCAATGCGGAGAAATTACTGTTTGTGCATTTACAATATTCATTGATTTTTGCCATTGAAAAACGTCAAGAAATGATTGAAGCTACTGACAATGAAAGGAGCTGGCTTCTCACTCTCTTTGAATCTTCTTTATCATGCTAAGAGGAGCAGGAAAAAGCAAAAAATTTCAGAATTGCACCTTGCAATGCTGAGAAATTACTGTTTGTGCATTTACAAAATTCATTGATTTTTGCCATTGAAAAACATCATGTTATTCATATACCAGAAATGATTGAAGCTACTGACTGAATGAAAGGAGCTGGCATCTCACTCTCTTTGAATCTTCTTTATCATGCTAAGAGGAGCAGGAAAAAGCAAAAAATTTCAGAATTGCACCTTGCAATGCGGAGAAATTACTGTTTGTGCATTTACAATATTCATTGATTTTTGCCATTGAAAAACATCATGTTATTCATATACCAGAAATGTTTGAAGCTACTGACTGAATGAAAGGAGCTGACATCTCACTCTCTTTGAATCTTCTTTATCATGCTAAGAGGAGCAGGAAAAAGCAAAAAATTTCAGAATTGCACCTTGCAATGCGGAGAAATTACTGTTTGTGCATTTACAATATTCATTGATTTTTGCCATTGAAAAACGTCCAGAAATGATTGAAGCTACTGACTGAATGAAAGGAGCTGGCATCTCACTCTCTTTGAATCTTCTTTATCATGCTAAGAGGAGCAGGAAAAAGCAAAAAATTTCAGAATTGCACCTTGCAATGCGGAGAAATTACTGTTTGTGCATTTACAATATTCATTGATTTTTGCCATTGAAAAACGTCCAGAAATGATTGAAGCTACTGACTGAATGAAAGGAGCTGGCATCTCACTCTCTTTGAATCTTCTTTATCATGCTAAGAGGAGCAGGAAAAAGCAAAAAATTTCAGAATTGCACCTTGCAATGCGGAGAAATTACTGTTTGTGCATTTACACTATTCATTGATTTTTGCCATTGAAAAACGTCCAGAAATGATTGAAGCTACTGACTGAATGAAAGGAGCTGGCATCTCACTCTCTTTGAATCTTCTTTATCATGCTAAGAGGAGCAGGAAAAAGCAAAAAATTTCAGAATTGCACCTTGCAATGCGGAGAAATTACTGTTTGTGCATTTACAATATTCATTGATTTTTGCCATTGAAAAACATGTTATTCATATACCAGAAATGTTTGAAGCTCCTGACTGAATGAAAGGAGCTGGCACCTCACTCTCTTTGAATCTTCTTTATCATGCTAAGAGGAGCAGGAAAAAGCAAAAAATTTCAGAATTGCACCTTGCAATGCGGAGAAATTACTGTTTGTGCATTTACAATATTCATTGATTTTTGCCATTGAAAAACGTCCAGAAATGATTGAAGCTACTGACTGAATGAAAGGAGCTGGCATCTCACTCTCTTTGAATCTTCTTTATCATGCTAAGAGGAGCAGGAAAAAGCAAAAAATTTCAGAATTGCACCTTGCAATGCGGAGAAATTACTGTTTGTGCATTTACAATATTCATTGATTTTTGCCATTGAAAAATGTCCAGAAATGATTGAAGCTACTGACTGAATGAAAGGAGCTGGCATCTCACTCTCTTTGAATCTTCTTTATCATGCTAAGAGGAGCAGGAAAAAGCAAAAAATTTCAGAATTGCGCCTTGCAATGCGGAGAAATTACTGTTTGTGCATTTACAAAATTCATTGATTTTTGCCATTGAAAAACATCATGTTATTCATATACCAGAAATGTTTGAAGCTACTGACTGAATGAAAGGAGCTGGTATCTCACTCTCTTTGAATCTTCTTCATAATGCTAAGAGGAGCAGGAAAAAGCAAAAAATTTCAGAATTGCACCTTGCAATGCGGAGAAATTACTGTTTGTGCATTTACAATATTCATTGATTTTTGCCATTGGAAAACGTCCAGAAATGATTGAAGCTACTGACAATGAAAGGAGCTGGCATCTCACTCTCTTTGAATCTTCTTTATCATGCTAAGAGGAGCAGGAAAAAGCAAAAAATTTCAGAATTGCACCTTGCAATGCTGAGAAATTACTGTTTGTGCATTTACAAAATTCATTGATTTTTGCCATTGAAAAACATCATGTTATTCATATACCAGAAATGATTGAAGCTACTGACTGAATGAAAGGAGCTGGCATCTCACTCTCTTTGAATCTTCTTTATCATGCTAAGAGGAGCAGGAAAAAGCAAAAAATTTCAGAATTGCACCTTGCAATGCGGAGAAATTACTGTTTGTGCATTTACAATATTCATTGATTTTTGCCATTGAAAAACATCATGTTATTCATATACCAGAAATGTTTGAAGCTACTTACTGAATGAAAGGAGCTGACATCTCACTCTCTTTGAATCTTCTTTATCATGCTAAGAGGAGCAGGAAAAAGCAAAAAATTTCAGAATTGCACCTTGCAATGCGGAGAAATTACTGTTTGTGCATTTACAATATTCATTGATTTTTGCCATTGAAAAACGTCCAGAAATGATTGAAGCTACTGACTGAATGAAAGGAGCTGGCATCTCACTCTCTCTGAAACTTCTTTATCATGCTAAGAGGAGCAGGAAAAAGCAAAAAATTTCAGAATTGCACCTTGCAATGCGGAGAAATTACTGTTTGTGCATTTACAATATTCATTGATTTTTGCCATTGAAAAACGTCCAGAAATGATTGAAGCTACTGACTGAATGAAAGGAGCTGGCATCTCACTCTCTTTGAATCTTCTTTATCATGCTAAGAGGAGCAGGAAAAAGCAAAAAATTTCAGAATTGCACCTTGCAATGCGGAGAAATTACAGTTTGTGCATTTACAATATTCATTGATTTTTGCCATTGAAAAACGTCCAGAAATGATTGAAGCTACTGACTGAATGAAAGGAGCTGGCATCTCACTCTCTTTGAATCTTCTTTATCATGCTAAGAGGAGCAGGAAAAAGCAAAAAATTTCAGAATTGCACCTTGCAATGCGGAGAAATTACTGTTTGTGCATTTACAATATTCATTGATTTTTGCCATTGAAAAACGTCCAGAAATGATTGAAGCTACTGACTGAATGAAAGGAGCTGGCATCTCACTCTCTTTGAATCTTCTTTATCATGCTAAGAGTAGCAGGAAAAAGCAAAAAATTTCAAAATTGCACCTTGCAATGACGAGAAATTACTGTTTGTGCATTTACAATATTCATTGATTTTTGCCATTGAAAAACATGTTATTCATATACCAGAAATGTTTGAAGCTCCTGACTGAATGAAAGGAGCTGGCACCTCACTCTCTTTGAATCTTCTTTATCATGCTAAGAGGAGCAGGAAAAAGCAAAAAATTTCAGAATTGCACCTTGCAATGCGGAGAAATTACTGTTTGTGCATTTACAATATTCATTGATTTTTGCCATTGAAAAACGTCCAGAAATGATTGAAGCTACTGACTGAATGAAAGGAGCTGGCATCTCACTCTCTCTGAATCTTCTTTATCATGCTAAGAGGAGCAGGAAAAAGCAAAAAATTTCAGAATTGCACCTTGCAATGCGGAGAAATTACTGTTTGTGCATTTACAATATTCATTGATTTTTGCCATTGAAAAATGTCCAGAAATGATTGAAGCTACTGACTGAATGAAAGGAGCTGGCATCTCACTCTCTTTGAATCTTCTTTATCATGCTAAGAGGAGCAGGAAAAAGCAAAAAATTTCAGAATTGCACCTTGCAATGTGGAGAAATTACTGTTTGTGCATTTACAATATTCATTGATTTTTGCCATTGAAAAACGTCCAGAAATGATTGAAGCTACTGACTGAATGAAAGGAGCTGGCATCTCACTCTCTTTGAATCTTCTTTATCATGCTAAGAGGAGCAGGAAAAAGCAAAAAATTTCAGAATTGCACCTTGCAATGCGGAGAAATTACTGTTTGTGCATTTACAATATTCATTGATTTTTGCGATTGAAAAACATCATGTTATTCATATACCAGAAATGATTGAAGCTACTGACTGAATGAAAGGAGCTGGCATCTCACTCTCTTTGAATCTTCTTTATCATGCTAAGAGGAGCAGGAAAAAGTAAAAAATTTCAGAATTGCACCTTGCAATGCGGAGAAATTACTGTTTGTGCATTTACAATATTCATTGATTTTTGCCATTGAAAAACGTCAAGAAATGATTGAAGCTACTGACAATGAAAGGAGCTGGCTTCTCACTCTCTTTGAATCTTCTTTATCATGCTAAGAGGAGCAGGAAAAAGCAAAAAATTTCAGAATTGCACCTTGCAATGCTGAGAAATTACTGTTTGTGCATTTACAAAATTCATTGATTTTTGCCATTGAAAAACATCATGTTATTCATATACCAGAAATGATTGAAGCTACTGACTGAATGAAAGGAGCTGGCATCTCACTCTCTTTGAATCTTCTTTATCATGCTAAGAGGAGCAGGAAAAAGCAAAAAATTTCAGAATTGCACCTTGCAATGCGGAGAAATTACTGTTTGTGCATTTACAATATTCATTGATTTTTGCCATTGAAAAACATCATGTTATTCATATACCAGAAATGTTTGAAGCTACTGACTGAATGAAAGGAGCTGACATCTCACTCTCTTTGAATCTTCTTTATCATGCTAAGAGGAGCAGGAAAAAGCAAAAAATTTCAGAATTGCACCTTGCAATGCGGAGAAATTACTGTTTGTGCATTTACAATATTCATTGATTTTTGCCATTGAAAAACGTCCAGAAATGATTGAAGCTACTGACTGAATGAAAGGAGCTGGCATCTCACTCTCTTTGAATCTTCTTTATCATGCTAAGAGGAGCAGGAAAAAGCAAAAAATTTCAGAATTGCACCTTGCAATGCGGAGAAATTACTGTTTGTGCATTTACAATATTCATTGATTTTTGCCATTGAAAAACGTCCAGAAATGATTGAAGCTACTGACTGAATGAAAGGAGCTGGCATCTCACTCTCTTTGAATCTTCTTTATCATGCTAAGAGGAGCAGGAAAAAGCAAAAAATTTCAGAATTGCACCTTGCAATGCGGAGAAATTACTGTTTGTGCATTTACAATATTCATTGATTTTTGCCATTGAAAAACGTCCAGAAATGATTGAAGCTACTGACTGAATGAAAGGAGCTGGCATCTCACTCTCTTTGAATCTTCTTTATCATGCTAAGAGGAGCAGGAAAAAGCAAAAAATTTCAGAATTGCACCTTGCAATGCGGAGAAATTACTGTTTGTGCATTTACAATATTCATTGATTTTTGCCATTGAAAAACATGTTATTCATATACCAGAAATGTTTGAAGCTCCTGACTGAATGAAAGGAGCTGGCACCTCACTCTCTTTGAATCTTCTTTATCATGCTAAGAGGAGCAGGAAAAAGCAAAAAATTTCAGAATTGCACCTTGCAATGCGGAGAAATTACTGTTTGTGCATTTACAATATTCATTGATTTTTGCCATTGAAAAACGTCCAGAAATGATTGAAGCTACTGACTGAATGAAAGGAGCTGGCATCTCACTCTCTTTGAATCTTCTTTATCATGCTAAGAGGAGCAGGAAAAAGCAAAAAATTTCAGAATTGCACCTTGCAATGCGGAGAAATTACTGTTTGTGCATTTACAATATTCATTGATTTTTGCCATTGAAAAATGTCCAGAAATGATTGAAGCTACTGACTGAATGAAAGGAGCTGGCATCTCACTCTCTTTGAATCTTCTTTATCATGCTAAGAGGAGCAGGAAAAAGCAAAAAATTTCAGAATTGCGCCTTGCAATGCGGAGAAATTACTGTTTGTGCATTTACAAAATTCATTGATTTTTGCCATTGAAAAACATCATGTTATTCATATACCAGAAATGTTTGAAGCTACTGACTGAATGAAAGGAGCTGGTATCTCACTCTCTTTGAATCTTCTTCATAATGCTAAGAGGAGCAGGAAAAAGCAAAAAATTTCAGAATTGCACCTTGCAATGCGGAGAAATTACTGTTTGTGCATTTACAATATTCATTGATTTTTGCCATTGGAAAACGTCCAGAAATGATTGAAGCTACTGACAATGAAAGGAGCTGGCATCTCACTCTCTTTGAATCTTCTTTATCATGCTAAGAGGAGCAGGAAAAAGCAAAAAATTTCAGAATTGCACCTTGCAATGCTGAGAAATTACTGTTTGTGCATTTACAAAATTCATTGATTTTTGCCATTGAAAAACATCATGTTATTCATATACCAGAAATGATTGAAGCTACTGACTGAATGAAAGGAGCTGGCATCTCACTCTCTTTGAATCTTCTTTATCATGCTAAGAGGAGCAGGAAAAAGCAAAAAATTTCAGAATTGCACCTTGCAATGCGGAGAAATTACTGTTTGTGCATTTACAATATTCATTGATTTTTGCCATTGAAAAACATCATGTTATTCATATACCAGAAATGTTTGAAGCTACTTACTGAATGAAAGGAGCTGACATCTCACTCTCTTTGAATCTTCTTTATCATGCTAAGAGGAGCAGGAAAAAGCAAAAAATTTCAGAATTGCACCTTGCAATGCGGAGAAATTACTGTTTGTGCATTTACAATATTCATTGATTTTTGCCATTGAAAAACGTCCAGAAATGATTGAAGCTACTGACTGAATGAAAGGAGCTGGCATCTCACTCTCTCTGAAACTTCTTTATCATGCTAAGAGGAGCAGGAAAAAGCAAAAAATTTCAGAATTGCACCTTGCAATGCGGAGAAATTACTGTTTGTGCATTTACAATATTCATTGATTTTTGCCATTGAAAAACGTCCAGAAATGATTGAAGCTACTGACTGAATGAAAGGAGCTGGCATCTCACTCTCTTTGAATCTTCTTTATCATGCTAAGAGGAGCAGGAAAAAGCAAAAAATTTCAGAATTGCACCTTGCAATGCGGAGAAATTACAGTTTGTGCATTTACAATATTCATTGATTTTTGCCATTGAAAAACGTCCAGAAATGATTGAAGCTACTGACTGAATGAAAGGAGCTGGCATCTCACTCTCTTTGAATCTTCTTTATCATGCTAAGAGGAGCAGGAAAAAGCAAAAAATTTCAGAATTGCACCTTGCAATGCGGAGAAATTACTGTTTGTGCATTTACAATATTCATTGATTTTTGCCATTGAAAAACGTCCAGAAATGATTGAAGCTACTGACTGAATGAAAGGAGCTGGCATCTCACTCTCTTTGAATCTTCTTTATCATGCTAAGAGTAGCAGGAAAAAGCAAAAAATTTCAAAATTGCACCTTGCAATGACGAGAAATTACTGTTTGTGCATTTACAATATTCATTGATTTTTGCCATTGAAAAACATGTTATTCATATACCAGAAATGTTTGAAGCTCCTGACTGAATGAAAGGAGCTGGCACCTCACTCTCTTTGAATCTTCTTTATCATGCTAAGAGGAGCAGGAAAAAGCAAAAAATTTCAGAATTGCACCTTGCAATGCGGAGAAATTACTGTTTGTGCATTTACAATATTCATTGATTTTTGCCATTGAAAAACGTCCAGAAATGATTGAAGCTACTGACTGAATGAAAGGAGCTGGCATCTCACTCTCTCTGAATCTTCTTTATCATGCTAAGAGGAGCAGGAAAAAGCAAAAAATTTCAGAATTGCACCTTGCAATGCGGAGAAATTACTGTTTGTGCATTTACAATATTCATTGATTTTTGCCATTGAAAAATGTCCAGAAATGATTGAAGCTACTGACTGAATGAAAGGAGCTGGCATCTCACTCTCTTTGAATCTTCTTTATCATGCTAAGAGGAGCAGGAAAAAGCAAAAAATTTCAGAATTGCACCTTGCAATGTGGAGAAATTACTGTTTGTGCATTTACAATATTCATTGATTTTTGCCATTGAAAAACGTCCAGAAATGATTGAAGCTACTGACTGAATGAAAGGAGCTGGCATCTCACTCTCTTTGAATCTTCTTTATCATGCTAAGAGGAGCAGGAAAAAGCAAAAAATTTCAGAATTGCACCTTGCAATGCGGAGAAATTACTGTTTGTGCATTTACAATATTCATTGATTTTTGCGATTGAAAAACATCATGTTATTCATATACCAGAAATGATTGAAGCTACTGACTGAATGAAAGGAGCTGGCATCTCACTCTCTTTGAATCTTCTTTATCATGCTAAGAGGAGCAGGAAAAAGTAAAAAATTTCAGAATTGCACCTTGCAATGCGGAGAAATTACTGTTTGTGCATTTACAATATTCAATGATTTTTGCCATTGAAAAACGTCCAGAAATGATTGAAGCTACTGACTGAATGAAAGGAGCTGGCATCTCACTCTCTTTGAATCTTGTTTATCATGCTAAGAGGAGCACGAAAAAGCAAAAAATTTCAGAATTGCACCTTGCAATGCGGAGAAATTACTGTTTGTGCATTTACAATATTCATTGATTTTTGCCATTGAAAAACGTCCAGAAATGATTGAAGCTACTGACTGAATGAAAGGAGCTGGCATCTCACTCTCTTTGAATCTTCTTTATCATGCTAAGAGGAGCAGGAAAAAGCAAAAAATTTCAGAATTGCACCTTGCAATGCGGAGAAATTACTGTTTGTGCATTTACTATATTCATTGATTTTTGCCATTGAAAAACATCGTTATTCATATACCAGAAATGATTGAAGCTACTGACTGAATGAAAGAGCTGGCATCTCACTCTCTTTGAATCTTCTTTATCATGCTAAGAGGAGCAGGAAAAAGTAAAAAATTTCAGAATTGCACCTTGCAATGCGGAGAAATTACTGTTTGTGCATTTACAATATTCATTGATTTTTGCCATTGAAAAACATCATGTTATTCATATACCAGAAATGATTGAAGCTACTGACTGAATGAAAGGAGCTGGCATCTCACTCTCTTTGAATCTTCTTTATCATGCTAAGAGGAGCAGGAAAAAGTAAAAAATTTCAGAATTGCACCTTGCAATGCAGAGAAATTAATGTTTGTGCATTTACAATATTCAATGATTTTTGCCATTGAAAAACGTCCAGAAATGATTGAAGCTACTGACTGAACGAAAGGAGCTGGCATCTCGCTCTCTTTAAATCTTCTTTATCATGCAAAGAGGAGCAGGAAAAAGCAAAAAATTTCAGAATTGCACCTTGCAATGCGGAGAAATCACTGTTTGTGCATTTAAAATATTCATTGATTTTTGCCATTGAAAAACATCATGTTATTCATATACCAGAAATGTTTGAAGCTACTGACTGAATGAAAGGAGCTGGCATCTCACTCTCTTTGAATCTTCTTTATCATGCTAAGAGGAGCAGGAAAAAGCAAAAAATTTCAGAATTGCACCTTGCAATGCGGAGAAATTACTGTTTGTGCATTTACAATTCATTGATTTTTGCCATTGAAAAACGTCCAGAAATGATTGAAGCTACTGACTGAATGAAAGGAGCTGGCATCTCACTCTCTTTGAATCTTCTTTATCATGCTAAGAGGAGCAGGAAAAAGCAAAAAAATTCAGAATTGCACCTTGCAATGCGGAGAAATTACTGTTTGTGCATTTACAAAATTCATTGATTTTTGCCATTGAAAAACATCATGTTATTCATATACCAGAAATGATTGAAGCTACTGACTGAATGAAAGGAGCTGGCATCTCACTCTCTTTGAATCTTCTTTATCATGCTAAGAGGAGCAGGAAAAAGCAAAAAATTTCAGAATTGCACCTTGCAATGCGGAGAAATTACTGTTTGTGCATTTACAATATTCATTGATTTTTGCCATTGAAAAACGTCCAGAAATGATTGAAGCTACTGACTGAATGAAAGGAGCTGGCATCTCACTCCCTTTGAATCTTCTTTATCATGCTAAGAGGAGCAGGAAAAAGCAAAAAATTTCAGAATTGCACCTTGCAATGCGGAGAAATTACTGTTTGTGCATTTACAATATTAATTGATTTTTGCCATTGAAAATCATCATGTTATTCATATACCAGAAATGTTTGAAGCTACTGACTGAATGAAAGGAGCTGGCATCTCACTCTCTTTGAATCTTCTTTATCATGCTAAGAGGAGCAGGAAAAAGCAAAAAATTTCAGAATTGCACCTTGCAATGCGGATAAATTACTGTTTGTGCATTTACAATATTCATTGATTTTTGCCATTGAAAAACATCATGTTATTCATATACCAGAAATGATTGAAGCTACTGACTGAATGAAAGAGCTGGCATCTCACTCTCTTTGAATCTTCTTTATCATGCTAAGAGGAGCAGGAAAAAGTAAAAAATTTCAGAATTGCACCTTGCAATGTGGAGAAATTACTGTTTGTGCATTTACAATATTCATTGATTTTTGCCATTGAAAAACATCATGTTATTCATATACCAGAAATGATTGAAGCTACTGACTGAATGAAAGGAGCTGGCATCTCACTCTCTTTGAATCTTCTTTATCATGCTAAGAGGAGCAGGAAAAAGTAAAAAATTTCAGAATTGCACCTTGCAATGCGGAGAAATTAATGTTTGTGCATTTACAATATTCAATGATTTTTGCCATTGAAAAACGTCCAGAAATGATTGAAGCTACTGACTGAACGAAAGGAGCTGGCATCTCACTCTCTTTAAATCTTCTTTATCATGCAAAGAGGAGCAGGAAAAAGCAAAAAATTTCAGAATTGCACCTTGCAATGCGGAGAAATCACTGTTTGTGCATTTAAAATATTCATTGATTTTTGCCATTGAAAAACATCATGTTATTCATATACCAGAAATGTTTGAAGCTACTGACTGAATGAAAGGAGCTGGCATCTCACTCTCTTTGAATCTTCTTTATCATGCTAAGAGGAGCAGGAAAAAGCAAAAAATTTCAGAATTGCACCTTGCAATGCGGAGAAATTACTGTTTGTGCATTTACAATTCATTGATTTTTGCCATTGAAAAACGTACAGAAATGATTGAAGCTACTGACTGAATGAAAGGAGCTGGCATCTCACTCTCTTTGAATCTTCTTTATCATGCTAAGAGGAGCAGGAAAAAGCAAAAAATTTCAGAATTGCACCTTGCAATGTGGAGAAATTACTGTTTGTGCATTTACAAAATTCATTGATTTTTGCCATTGAAAAACATCATGTTATTCATATACCAGAAATGATTGAAGCTACTGACTGAATGAAAGGAGCTGGCATCTCACTCTCTTTGAATCTTCTTTATCATGCTAAGAGGAGCAGGAAAAAGCAAAAAATTTCAGAATTGCACCTTGCAATGCGGAGAAATTACTGTTTGTGCATTTACAATATTCATTGATTTTTGCCATTGAAAATCATCATGTTATTCATATACCAGAAATGTTTGAAGCTACTGACTGAATGAAAGGAGATGGCATCTCACTCTCTTTGAATCTTCTTTATCATGCTAAGAGGAGCAGGAAAAAGCAAAAAATTTCAGAATTGCACCTTGCAATGCGGATAAATTACTGTTTGTGCATTTACAATATTCATTGATTTTTGCCATTGAAAAACATCATGTTATTCATATACCAGAAATGATTGAAGCTACTGACTGAATGAAAGGAGCTGGCATCTCACTCTCTTTGAATCTTCTTTATCATGCTAAGAGCAGCAGGAAAAAGCAAAAAATTTCAGAATTGCACCTTGCAATGCGGAGAAATTACTGTTTGTGCATTTACAATATTCATTGATTTTTGCCATTGAAAAACATCATGTTATTCATATACCAGAAATGATTGAAGCTACTGACTGAATGAAAGTAGCTGGCATCTCACTCTCTTTGAATCGTCTTTATCATACTAAGAGGAGCAGGAAATAGCAAAAAATTTCAGAATTGCACCTTGCAATGCGGAGAAATTACTGTTTGTGCATTTACAATATTCATTGATTTTTGCCATTGAAAAACGTCCAGAAATGATTGAAGCTACTGACTGAATGAAAGGAGCTGGCATCTCACTCTCTTTGAATCTTCTTTATCATGCTAAGAGGAGCAGGAAAAAGCAAAAAATTTCAGAATTGCACCTTGCAATGCGGAGAAATTACAGTTTGTGCATTTACAATATTCATTGATTTTTGCCATTGAAAAACGTCCAGAAATGATTGAAGCTACTGACTGAATGAAAGGAGCTGGCATCTCACTCTCTTTGAATCTTCTTTATCATGCTAAGAGGAGCAGGAAAAAGCAAAAAATTTCAGACTTGCACCTTGCAATGCGGAGAAATTACTGTTTGTGCATTTACAATATTCATTGATTTTTGCCATTGAAAAACATCATGTTATTCATATACCAGAAATGTTTGAAGCTACTGACTGAATGAAAGGAGCTGGAATCTCACTCTCTTTGAATCTTCTTTACCATGCTAAGAGGAGCAGGAAAAAGCAAAAAATTTCAGAATTGCACCTTGCAATGCGGAGAAATTACTGTTTGTGCATTTACAATATTCATTGATTTTTGCCATTGAAAAACGTCCAGAAATGATTGAAGCTACTGACTGAATGAAAGGAGCTGGCATCTCACTCTCTTTGAATCTTCTTTATCATGCTAAGAGGAGCAGGAAAAAGCAAAAAATTTCAGAATTGCACCTTGCAATGCGGAGAAATTACAGTTTGTGCATTTACAATGTTCATGGATTTTTGCCATTGAAAAACGTCCAGAAATGATTGAAGCTACTGACTGAATGAAAGGAGCTGGCATCTCACTCTCTTTGAATCTTCTTTATCATGCTAAGAGGAGCAGGAAAAAGCAAAAAATTTCAGAATTGCACCTTGCAATGCGGAGAAATTACTGTTTGTGCATTTACAATATTCATTGATTTTTGCCATTGAAAAACGTCCAGAAATGATTGAAGCTACTGACTGAATGAAAGGAGCTGGCATCTCACTCTCTTTGAATCTTCTTTATCATGCTAAGAGGAGCAGGAAAAAGCAAAAAATTTCAGAATTGCACCTTGCAATGCGGAGAAATTACTGTTTGTGCATTTACAATATTCATTGATTTTTGCCATTGAAAAACATGTTATTCATATACCAGAAATGTTTGAAGCTACTGACTGAATGAAAGGAGCTGGCATCTCACTCTCTTTGAATCTTCTTTATCATGCTAAGAGGAGCAGGAAAAAGCAAAAAATTTCAGAATTGCACCTTGCAATGCGGAGAAATTACTGTTTGTGCATTTACAATATTCATTGATTTTTGCCTTTGAAAAACGTCCAGAAATGATTGAAGCTACTGACTGAATGAAAGGAGCTGGCATCTCACTCTCTTTGAATCTTGTTTATCATGCTAAGAGGAGCAGGAAAAAGCAAAAAATTTCAGAATTGCACCTTGCAATGCGGAGAAATTACTGTTTGTGCATTTACAATATTCATTGATTTTTGCCATTGAAAAACGTCCAGAAATGATTGAAGCTACTGACTGAATGAAAGGAGCTGGCATCTCACTCTCTTTGAATCTTCTTTATCATGCTAAGAGGAGCAGGAAAAAGCAAAAAATTTCAGAATTGCACCTTGCAATGCGGAGAAATTACTGTTTGTGCATTTACAATATTCATTGATTTTTGCCATTGAAAAACGTCCAGAAATGATTGAAGCTACTGACTGAATGAAAGGAGCTGGCATCTCACTCTCTTTGAATCTTCTTTATCATGCTAAGAGGAGCAGGAAAAAGCAAAAAATTTCAGAATTGCGCCTTGCAATGCGGAGAAATTACTGTTTGTGCATTTACAAAATTCATTGATTTTTGCCATTGAAAAACATCATGTTATTCATATACCAGAAATGATTGAAGCTACTGACTGAATGAAAGGAGCTGGCATCTCACTCTCTTTGAATCTTCTTTATCATGCTAAGAGGAGCAGGAAAAAGTAAAAAATTTCAGAATTGCACCTTGCAATGCGGAGAAATTACTGTTTGTGCATTTACAATATTCATTGATTTTTGCCATTGAAAAACGTCCAGAAATGATTGAAGCTACTGACTGAATGAAAGGAGCTGGCATCTCACTCTCTTTGAATCTTCTTTATCATGCTAAGAGGAGCAGGAAAAAGCAAAAAATTTCAGAATTGCACCTTGCAATGCGGAGAAATTACTGTTTGTGCATTTACAATATTCATTGATTTTTGCGATTGAAAAACATCATGTTATTCATATACCGTAAATGATTGAAGCTACTGACTGAATGAAAGGAGCTGGCATCTCACTCTCTTTGAATCTTCTTTATCATGCTAAGAGGAGCAGGAAAAAGTAAAAAATTTCAGAATTGCATCTTGCAATGCGGAGAAATTACTGTTTGTGCATTTACAATATTCAATGATTTTTGCCATTGAAAAACGTCCAGAAATGATTGAAGCTACTGACTGAACGAAATGAGCTGGCATCTCACTCTCTTTGAATCTTCTTTATCATGCTAAGAGGAGCAGGAAAAAGCAAAAAATTTCAGAATTGCACCTTGCAATGCGGAGAAATTACTGTTTGTGCATTTACAATATTCATTGATTTTTGCCATTGAAAAACATCATGTTATTCATATACCAGAAATGTTTGAAGCTACTGACTGAATGAAAGGAGCTGGCATCTCACTCTCTTTGAATCTTCTTCATAATGCTAAGAGGAGCAGGAAAAAGCAAAAAATTTCAGAATTGCACCTTGCAATGCGGAGAAATTACTGTTTGTGCATTTACAATATTCATTGATTTTTGCCATTGAAAAACGTCCAGAAATGATTGAAGCTACTGACTGAATGAAAGGAGCTGGCATCTCACTCTCTTTGAATCTTCTTTATCATGCTATGAGGAGCAGGAAAAAGCAAAAAATTTCAGAATTGCACCTTGCAATGCGGAGAAATTACTGTTTGTGCATTTACAATATTCATTGATTTTTGCGATTGAAAAACATCATGTTATTCATATACCGTAAATGATTGAAGCTACTGACTGAATGAAAGGAGCTGGCATCTCACTCTCTTTGAATCTTCTTTATCATGCTAAGAGGAGCAGGAAAAAGTAAAAAATTTCAGAATTGCATCTTGCAATGCGGAGAAATTACTGTTTGTGCATTTACAATATTCAATGATTTTTGCCATTGAAAAACGTCCAGAAATGATTGAAGCTACTGACTGAACGAAATGAGCTGGCATCTCACTCTCTTTGAATCTTCTTTATCATGCTAAGAGGAGCAGGAAAAAGCAAAAAATTTCAGAATTGCACCTTGCAATGCGGAGAAATTACTGTTTGTGCATTTACAATATTCATTGATTTTTGCCATTGAAAAACATCATGTTATTCATATACCAGAAATGTTTGAAGCTACTGACTGAATGAAAGGAGCTGGCATCTCACTCTCTTTGAATCTTCTTCATAATGCTAAGAGGAGCAGGAAAAAGCAAAAAATTTCAGAATTGCACCTTGCAATGCGGAGAAATTACTGTTTGTGCATTTACAATATTCATTGATTTTTGCCATTGAAAAACGTCCAGAAATGATTGAAGCTACTGACTGAATGAAAGGAGCTGGCATCTCACTCTCTTTGAATCTTCTTTATCATGCTATGAGGAGCAGGAAAAAGCAAAAAATTTCAGAATTGCACCTTGCAATGCGGAGAAATTACTGTTTGTGCATTTACAATATTCATTGATTTTTGCCATTGAAAAACGTCCAGAAATGATTGAAGCTACTGACTGAATGAAAGGAGCTGGCATCTCACTCTCTTTGAATCTTCTTTATCATGCTAAGAGGAGCAGGAAAAAGCAAAAAATTTCAGAATTGCACCTTGCAATGCGGAGAAATTACTGTTTGTGCATTTACAATATTGATTGATTTTTGCCATTGAAAAACATCATGTTATTCATATACCAGAAATGTTTGAAGCTACTGACTGAATAAAAGGAGCTGGCATCTCACTCTCTTTGAATCTTCTTTACCATACTAAGAGGAGCAGGAAATAGCAAAAAATTTCAGAATTGCACCTTGCAATGCGGAGAAATTACTGTTTGTGCATTTACAATATTCATTGATTTTTGCCATTGAAAAACGTCCAGAAATGATTGAAGCTACTGACTGAATGAAAGGAGCTGGCATCTCACTCTCTTTGAATCTTCTTTATCATGCTAAGAGGAGCAGGAAAAAGCAAAAAATTTCAGACTTGCACCTTGCAATGCGGAGAAATTACTGTTTGTGCATTTACAATATTCATTGATTTTTGCCATTGAAAAACATCATGTTATTCATATACCAGAAATGTTTGAAGCTACTGACTGAATGAAAGGAGCTGGAATCTCACTCTCTTTGAATCTTCTTTACCATGCTAAGAGGAGCAGGAAAAAGCAAAAAATTTCAGAATTGCACCTTGCAATGCGGAGAAATTACTGTTTGTGCATTTACAATATTCATTGATTTTTGCCATTGAAAAACGTCCAGAAATGATTGAAGCTACTGACTGAATGAAAGGAGCTGGCATCTCACTCTCTTTGAATCTTCTTTATCATGCTAAGAGGAGCAGGAAAAAGCAAAAAATTTCAGAATTGCACCTTGCAATGCGGAGAAATTACAGTTTGTGCATTTACAATGTTCATGGATTTTTGCCATTGAAAAACGTCCAGAAATGATTGAAGCTACTGACTGAATGAAAGGAGCTGGCATCTCACTCTCTTTGAATCTTCTTTATCATGCTAAGAGGAGCAGGAAAAAGCAAAAAATTTCAGAATTGCACCTTGCAATGCGGAGAAATTACTGTTTGTGCATTTACAATATTCATTGATTTTTGCCATTGAAAAACGTCCAGAAATGATTGAAGCTACTGACTGAATGAAAGGAGCTGGCATCTCACTCTCTTTGAATCTTCTTTATCATGCTAAGAGGAGCAGGAAAAAGCAAAAAATTTCAGAATTGCACCTTGCAATGCGGAGAAATTACTGTTTGTGCATTTACAATATTCATTGATTTTTGCCATTGAAAAACGTCCAGAAATGATTGAAGCTACTGACTGAATGAAAGGAGCTGGCATCTCACTCTCTTTGAATCTTCTTTATCATGCTAAGAGGAGCAGGAAAAAGCAAAAAATTTCAGAATTGCACCTTGCAATGCGGAGAAATTACTGTTTGTGCATTTACAATATTCATTGATTTTTGCCTTTGAAAAACGTCCAGAAATGATTGAAGCTACTGACTGAATGAAAGGAGCTGGCATCTCACTCTCTTTGAATCTTGTTTATCATGCTAAGAGGAGCAGGAAAAAGCAAAAAATTTCAGAATTGCACCTTGCAATGCGGAGAAATTACTGTTTGTGCATTTACAATATTCATTGATTTTTGCCATTGAAAAACGTCCAGAAATGATTGAAGCTACTGACTGAATGAAAGGAGCTGGCATCTCACTCTCTTTGAATCTTCTTTATCATGCTAAGAGGAGCAGGAAAAAGCAAAAAATTTCAGAATTGCACCTTGCAATGCGGAGAAATTACTGTTTGTGCATTTACAATATTCATTGATTTTTGCCATTGAAAAACGTCCAGAAATGATTGAAGCTACTGACTGAATGAAAGGAGCTGGCATCTCACTCTCTTTGAATCTTCTTTATCATGCTAAGAGGAGCAGGAAAAAGCAAAAAATTTCAGAATTGCGCCTTGCAATGCGGAGAAATTACTGTTTGTGCATTTACAAAATTCATTGATTTTTGCCATTGAAAAACATCATGTTATTCATATACCAGAAATGATTGAAGCTACTGACTGAATGAAAGGAGCTGGCATCTCACTCTCTTTGAATCTTCTTTATCATGCTAAGAGGAGCAGGAAAAAGTAAAAAATTTCAGAATTGCACCTTGCAATGCGGAGAAATTACTGTTTGTGCATTTACAATATTCATTGATTTTTGCCATTGAAAAACGTCCAGAAATGATTGAAGCTACTGACTGAATGAAAGGAGCTGGCATCTCACTCTCTTTGAATCTTCTTTATCATGCTAAGAGGAGCAGGAAAAAGCAAAAAATTTCAGAATTGCACCTTGCAATGCGGAGAAATTACTGTTTGTGCATTTACAATATTCATTGATTTTTGCCATTGAAAAACATCATGTTATTCATATACCAGAAATGTTTGAAGCTACTTACTGAATGAAAGGAGCTGACATCTCACTCTCTTTGAATCTTCTTTATCATGCTAAGAGGAGCAGGAAAAAGCAAAAAATTTCAGAATTGCACCTTGCAATGCGGAGAAATTACTGTTTGTGCATTTACAATATTCATTGATTTTTGCCATTGAAAAACGTCCAGAAATGATTGAAGCTACTGACTGAATGAAAGGAGCTGGCATCTCACTCTCTTTGAATCTTCTTTATCATGCTAAGAGGAGCAGGAAAAAGCAAAAAATTTCAGAATTGCGCCTTGCAATGCGGAGAAATTACTGTTTGTGCATTTACAAAATTCATTGATTTTTGCCATTGAAAAACATCATGTTATTCATATACCAGAAATGATTGAAGCTACTGACTGAATGAAAGGAGCTGGCATCTCACTCTCTTTGAATCTTCTTTATCATGCTAAGAGGAGCAGGAAAAAGTAAAAAATTTCAGAATTGCACCTTGCAATGCGGAGAAATTACTGTTTGTGCATTTACAATATTCATTGATTTTTGCCATTGAAAAACGTCCAGAAATGATTGAAGCTACTGACTGAATGAAAGGAGCTGGCATCTCACTCTCTTTGAATCTTCTTTATCATGCTAAGAGGAGCAGGAAAAAGCAAAAAATTTCAGAATTGCACCTTGCAATGCGGAGAAATTACTGTTTGTGCATTTACAATATTCATTGATTTTTGCCATTGAAAAACATCATGTTATTCATATACCAGAAATGTTTGAAGCTACTTACTGAATGAAAGGAGCTGACATCTCACTCTCTTTGAATCTTCTTTATCATGCTAAGAGGAGCAGGAAAAAGCAAAAAATTTCAGAATTGCACCTTGCAATGCGGAGAAATTACTGTTTGTGCATTTACAATATTCATTGATTTTTGCCATTGAAAAACGTCCAGAAATGATTGAAGCTACTGACTGAATGAAAGGAGCTGGCATCTCACTCTCTCTGAAACTTCTTTATCATGCTAAGAGGAGCAGGAAAAAGCAAAAAATTTCAGAATTGCACCTTGCAATGCGGAGAAATTACTGTTTGTGCATTTACAATATTCATTGATTTTTGCCATTGAAAAACGTCCAGAAATGATTGAAGCTACTGACTGAATGAAAGGAGCTGGCATCTCACTCTCTTTGAATCTTCTTTATCATGCTAAGAGGAGCAGGAAAAAGCAAAAAATTTCAGAATTGCACCTTGCAATGCGGAGAAATTACAGTTTGTGCATTTACAATATTCATTGATTTTTGCCATTGAAAAACGTCCAGAAATGATTGAAGCTACTGACTGAATGAAAGGAGCTGGCATCTCACTCTCTTTGAATCTTCTTTATCATGCTAAGAGGAGCAGGAAAAAGCAAAAAATTTCAGAATTGCACCTTGCAATGCGGAGAAATTACTGTTTGTGCATTTACAATATTCATTGATTTTTGCCATTGAAAAACGTCCAGAAATGATTGAAGCTACTGACTGAATGAAAGGAGCTGGCATCTCACTCTCTTTGAATCTTCTTTATCATGCTAAGAGTAGCAGGAAAAAGCAAAAAATTTCAAAATTGCACCTTGCAATGCGGAGAAATTACTGTTTGTGCATTTACAATATTCATTGATTTTTGCCATTGAAAAACATGTTATTCATATACCAGAAATGTTTGAAGCTCCTGACTGAATGAAAGGAGCTGGCACCTCACTCTCTTTGAATCTTCTTTATCATGCTAAGAGGAGCAGGAAAAAGCAAAAAATTTCAGAATTGCACCTTGCAATGCGGAGAAATTACTGTTTGTGCATTTACAATATTCATTGATTTTTGCCATTGAAAAACGTCCAGAAATGATTGAAGCTACTGACTGAATGAAAGGAGCTGGCATCTCACTCTCTCTGAATCTTCTTTATCATGCTAAGAGGAGCAGGAAAAAGCAAAAAATTTCAGAATTGCACCTTGCAATGCGGAGAAATTACTGTTTGTGCATTTACAATATTCATTGATTTTTGCCATTGAAAAATGTCCAGAAATGATTGAAGCTACTGACTGAATGAAAGGAGCTGGCATCTCACTCTCTTTGAATCTTCTTTATCATGCTAAGAGGAGCAGGAAAAAGCAAAAAATTTCAGAATTGCACCTTGCAATGTGGAGAAATTACTGTTTGTGCATTTACAATATTCATTGATTTTTGCCATTGAAAAACGTCCAGAAATGATTGAAGCTACTGACTGAATGAAAGGAGCTGGCATCTCACTCTCTTTGAATCTTCTTTATCATGCTAAGAGGAGCAGGAAAAAGCAAAAAATTTCAGAATTGCACCTTGCAATGCGGAGAAATTACTGTTTGTGCATTTACAATATTCATTGATTTTTGCGATTGAAAAACATCATGTTATTCATATACCAGAAATGATTGAAGCTACTGACTGAATGAAAGGAGCTGGCATCTCACTCTCTTTGAATCTTCTTTATCATGCTAAGAGGAGCAGGAAAAAGTAAAAAATTTCAGAATTGCACCTTGCAATGCGGAGAAATTACTGTTTGTGCATTTACAATATTCAATGATTTTTGCCATTGAAAAACGTCCAGAAATGATTGAAGCTACTGACTGAATGAAAGGAGCTGGCATCTCACTCTCTTTGAATCTTGTTTATCATGCTAAGAGGAGCACGAAAAAGCAAAAAATTTCAGAATTGCACCTTGCAATGCGGAGAAATTACTGTTTGTGCATTTACAATATTCATTGATTTTTGCCATTGAAAAACGTCCAGAAATGATTGAAGCTACTGACTGAATGAAAGGAGCTGGCATCTCACTCTCTTTGAATCTTCTTTATCATGCTAAGAGGAGCAGGAAAAAGCAAAAAATTTCAGAATTGCACCTTGCAATGCGGAGAAATTACTGTTTGTGCATTTACTATATTCATTGATTTTTGCCATTGAAAAACATCGTTATTCATATACCAGAAATGATTGAAGCTACTGACTGAATGAAAGAGCTGGCATCTCACTCTCTTTGAATCTTCTTTATCATGCTAAGAGGAGCAGGAAAAAGTAAAAAATTTCAGAATTGCACCTTGCAATGCGGAGAAATTACTGTTTGTGCATTTACAATATTCATTGATTTTTGCCATTGAAAAACATCATGTTATTCATATACCAGAAATGATTGAAGCTACTGACTGAATGAAAGGAGCTGGCATCTCACTCTCTTTGAATCTTCTTTATCATGCTAAGAGGAGCAGGAAAAAGTAAAAAATTTCAGAATTGCACCTTGCAATGCAGAGAAATTAATGTTTGTGCATTTACAATATTCAATGATTTTTGCCATTGAAAAACGTCCAGAAATGATTGAAGCTACTGACTGAACGAAAGGAGCTGGCATCTCGCTCTCTTTAAATCTTCTTTATCATGCAAAGAGGAGCAGGAAAAAGCAAAAAATTTCAGAATTGCACCTTGCAATGCGGAGAAATCACTGTTTGTGCATTTAAAATATTCATTGATTTTTGCCATTGAAAAACATCATGTTATTCATATACCAGAAATGTTTGAAGCTACTGACTGAATGAAAGGAGCTGGCATCTCACTCTCTTTGAATCTTCTTTATCATGCTAAGAGGAGCAGGAAAAAGCAAAAAATTTCAGAATTGCACCTTGCAATGCGGAGAAATTACTGTTTGTGCATTTACAATTCATTGATTTTTGCCATTGAAAAACGTCCAGAAATGATTGAAGCTACTGACTGAATGAAAGGAGCTGGCATCTCACTCTCTTTGAATCTTCTTTATCATGCTAAGAGGAGCAGGAAAAAGCAAAAAAATTCAGAATTGCACCTTGCAATGCGGAGAAATTACTGTTTGTGCATTTACAAAATTCATTGATTTTTGCCATTGAAAAACATCATGTTATTCATATACCAGAAATGATTGAAGCTACTGACTGAATGAAAGGAGCTGGCATCTCACTCTCTTTGAATCTTCTTTATCATGCTAAGAGGAGCAGGAAAAAGCAAAAAATTTCAGAATTGCACCTTGCAATGCGGAGAAATTACTGTTTGTGCATTTACAATATTCATTGATTTTTGCCATTGAAAAACGTCCAGAAATGATTGAAGCTACTGACTGAATGAAAGGAGCTGGCATCTCACTCTCTTTGAATCTTCTTTATCATGCTAAGAGGAGCAGGAAAAAGCAAAAAATTTCAGAATTGCACCTTGCAATGCGGAGAAATTACTGTTTGTGCATTTACAATAT
Organism: Phyllobates terribilis; assembly: GCF_046119375.1. Classification (NCBI taxonomy): domain Eukaryota; kingdom Metazoa; phylum Chordata; class Amphibia; order Anura; family Dendrobatidae; genus Phyllobates; species Phyllobates terribilis. Next base: position 35,964 of record NW_027365691.1, on the reverse strand, counting down.
TAATTGATTTTTGCCATTGAAAATCATCATGTTATTCATATACCAGAAATGTTTGAAGCTACTGACTGAATGAAAGGAGCTGGCATCTCACTCTCTTTGAATCTTCTTTATCATGCTAAGAGGAGCAGGAAAAAGCAAAAAATTTCAGAATTGCACCTTGCAATGCGGATAAATTACTGTTTGTGCATTTACAATATTCATTGATTTTTGCCATTGAAAAACATCATGTTATTCATATACCAGAAATGATTGAAGCTACTGACTGAATGAAAGAGCTGGCATCTCACTCTCTTTGAATCTTCTTTATCATGCTAAGAGGAGCAGGAAAAAGTAAAAAATTTCAGAATTGCACCTTGCAATGTGGAGAAATTACTGTTTGTGCATTTACAATATTCATTGATTTTTGCCATTGAAAAACATCATGTTATTCATATACCAGAAATGATTGAAGCTACTGACTGAATGAAAGGAGCTGGCATCTCACTCTCTTTGAATCTTCTTTATCATGCTAAGGGGAGCAGGAAAAAGTAAAAAATTTCAGAATTGCACCTTGCAATGCGGAGAAATTAATGTTTGTGCATTTACAATATTCAATGATTTTTGCCATTGAAAAACGTCCAGAAATGATTGAAGCTACTGACTGAACGAAAGGAGCTGGCATCTCACTCTCTTTAAATCTTCTTTATCATGCAAAGAGGAGCAGGAAAAAGCAAAAAATTTCAGAATTGCACCTTGCAATGCGGAGAAATCACTGTTTGTGCATTTAAAATATTCATTGATTTTTGCCATTGAAAAACATCATGTTATTCATATACCAGAAATGTTTGAAGCTACTGACTGAATGAAAGGAGCTGGCATCTCACTCTCTTTGAATCTTCTTTATCATGCTAAGAGGAGCAGGAAAAAGCAAAAAATTTCAGAATTGCACCTTGCAATGCGGAGAAATTACTGTTTGTGCATTTACAATTCATTGATTTTTGCCATTGAAAAACGTCCAGAAATGATTGAAGCTACTGACTGAATGAAAGGAGCTGGCATCTCACTCTCTTTGAATCTTCTTTATCATGCTAAGAGGAGCAGGAAAAAGCAAAAAATTTCAGAATTGCACCTTGCAATGCGGAGAAATTACTGTTTGTGCATTTACAAAATTCATTGATTTTTGCCATTGAAAAACATCATGTTATTCATATACCAGAAATGATTGAAGCTACTGACTGAATGAAAGGAGCTGGCATCTCACTCTCTTTGAATCTTCTTTATCATGCTAAGAGGAGCAGGAAAAAGCAAAAAATTTCAGAATTGCACCTTGCAATGCGGAGAAATTACTGTTTGTGCATTTACAATATTCATTGATTTTTGCCATTGAAAAACGTCCAGAAATGATTGAAGCTACTGACTGAATGAAGGGAGCTGGCATCTCACTCTCTTTGAATCTTCTTTATCATGCTAAGAGGAGCAGGAAAAAGCAAAAAATTTCAGAATTGCACCTTGCAATGCGGAGAAATTACTGTTTGTGCATTTACAATATTCATTGATTTTTGCCATTGAAAATCATCATGTTATTCATATACCAGAAATGTTTGAAGCTACTGACTGAATGAAAGGAGCTGGCATCTCACTCTCTTTGAATCTTCTTTATCATGCTAAGAGGAGCAGGAAAAAGCAAAAAATTTCAGAATTGCACCTTGCAATGCGGATAAATTACTGTTTGTGCATTTACAATATTCATTGATTTTTGCCATTGAAAAACATCATGTTATTCATATATCAGAAATGATTGAAGCTACTGACTGAATGAAAGGAGCTGGCATCTCACTCTCTTTGAATCTTCTTTATCATGCTAAGAGCAGCAGGAAAAAGCAAAAAATTTCAGAATTGCACCTTGCAATGCGGAGAAATTACTGTTTGTGCATTTACAATATTCATTGATTTTTGCCATTGAAAAACATCATGTTATTCATATACCAGAAATGATTGAAGCTACTGACTGAATGAAAGTAGCTGGCATCTCACTCTCTTTGAATCGTCTTTATCATGCTAAGAGGAGCAGGAAAAAGCAAAAAATTTCAGAATTGCACCTTGCAATGCGGAGAAATTACTGTTTGTGCATTTACAATATTCATTGATTTTTGCAATTGAAAAACGTCCAGAAATGATTGAAGCTACTGACTGAATGAAAGGAGCTGGCATCTCACTCTCTTTGAATCTTCTTTATCATGCTAAGAGGAGCAGGAAAAAGCAAAAAATTTCAGAATTGCACCTTGCAATGCGGAGAAATTACTGTTTGTGCATTTACAATATTCATTGATTTTTGCCATTGAAAAACATCATGTTATTCATATACCAGAAATGTTTGAAGCTACTGACTGAATGAAAGGAGCTGGCATCTCACTCTCTTTGAATCTTCTTTATCGTGCTAAGAGGAGCAGGAAAAAGCAAAAAATTTCAGAATTGCACCTTGCAATGCGGAGAAATTACTGTTTGTGCATTTACAATATTCATTGATTTTTGCCTTTGAAAAACGTCCAGAAATGATTGAAGCTACTGACTGAATGAAAGGAGCTGGCATCTCACTCTCTTTGAATCTTGTTTATCATGCTAAGAGGAGCAGGAAAAAGCAAAAAATTTCAGAATTGCACCTTGCAATGCGGAGAAATTACTGTTTGTGCATTTACAATATTCATTGATTTTTGCCATTGAAAAACGTCCAGAAATGATTGAAGCTACTGACTGAATGAAAGGAGCTGGCATCTCACTCTCTTTGAATCTTCTTTATCATGCTAAGAGGAGCAGGAAAAAGCAAAAAATTTCAGAATTGCACCTTGCAATGCGGAGAAATTACTGTTTGTGCATTTACAATATTCATTGATTTTTGCCATTGAAAAACATCATGTTATTCATATACCAGAAATGTTTGAAGCTACTGACTGAATGAAAGGAGCTGGCATCTCACTCTCTTTGAATCTTTTTATCATGCTAAGAGGAGCAGGAAAAAGCAAAAAATTTCAGACTTGCACCTTGCAATGCGGAGAAATTACTGTTTGTGCATTTACAATATTCATTGATTTTTGCCATTGAAAAACATCATGTTATTCATATACCAGAAATGTTTGAAGCTACTGACTGAATAAAAGGAGCTGGCATCTCACTCTCTTTGAATCTTCTTTACCATACTAAGAGGAGCAGGAAATAGCAAAAAATTTCAGAATTGCACCTTGCAATGCGGAGAAATTACTGTTTGTGCATTTACAATATTCATTGATTTTTGCCATTGAAAAACGTCCAGAAATGATTGAAGCTACTGACTGAATGAAAGGAGCTGGCATCTCACTCTCTTTGAATCTTCTTTATCATGCTAAGAGGAGCAGGAAAAAGCAAAAAATTTCAGAATTGCACCTTGCAATGCGGAGAAATTACAGTTTGTGCATTTACAATATTCATTGATTTTTGCCATTGAAAAACGTCCAGAAATGATTGAAGCTACTGACTGAATGAAAGGAGCTGGCATCTCACTCTCTTTGAATCTTCTTTATCATGCTAAGAGGAGCAGGAAAAAGCAAAAAATTTCAGACTTGCACCTTGCAATGCGGAGAAATTACTGTTTGTGCATTTACAATATTCATTGATTTTTGCCATTGAAAAACATCATGTTATTCATATACCAGAAATGTTTGAAGCTACTGACTGAATGAAAGGAGCTGGAATCTCACTCTCTTTGAATCTTCTTTACCATGCTAAGAGGAGCAGGAAAAAGCAAAAAATTTCAGAATTGCACCTTGCAATGCGGAGAAATTACTGTTTGTGCATTTACAATATTCATTGATTTTTGCCATTGAAAAACGTCCAGAAATGATTGAAGCTACTGACTGAATGAAAGGAGCTGGCATCTCACTCTCTTTGAATCTTCTTTATCATGCTAAGAGGAGCAGGAAAAAGCAAAAAATTTCAGAATTGCACCTTGCAATGCGGAGAAATTACAGTTTGTGCATTTACAATGTTCATGGATTTTTGCCATTGAAAAACGTCCAGAAATGATTGAAGCTACTGACTGAATGAAAGGAGCTGGCATCTCACTCTCTTTGAATCTTCTTTATCATGCTAAGAGGAGCAGGAAAAAGCAAAAAATTTCAGAATTGCACCTTGCAATGCGGAGAAATTACTGTTTGTGCATTTACAATATTCATTGATTTTTGCCATTGAAAAACGTCCAGAAATGATTGAAGCTACTGACTGAATGAAAGGAGCTGGCATCTCACTCTCTTTGAATCTTCTTTATCATGCTAAGAGGAGCAGGAAAAAGCAAAAAATTTCAGAATTGCACCTTGCAATGCGGAGAAATTACTGTTTGTGCATTTACAATATTCATTGATTTTTGCCTTTGAAAAACGTCCAGAAATGATTGAAGCTACTGACTGAATGAAAGGAGCTGGCATCTCACTCTCTTTGAATCTTGTTTATCATGCTAAGAGGAGCAGGAAAAAGCAAAAAATTTCAGAATTGCACCTTGCAATGCGGAGAAATTACTGTTTGTGCATTTACAAAATTCATTGATTTTTGCCATTGAAAAACGTCCAGAAATGATTGAAGCTACTGACTGAATGAAAGGAGCTGGCATCTCACTCTCTTTGAATCTTCTTTATCATGCTAAGAGGAGCAGGAAAAAGCAAAAAATTTCAGAATTGCACCTTGCAATGCGGAGAAATTACTGTTTGTGCATTTACAATATTCATTGATTTTTGCCATTGAAAAACGTCCAGAAATGATTGAAGCTACTGACTGAATGAAAGGAGCTGGCATCTCACTCTCTTTGAATCTTCTTTATCATGCTAAGAGGAGCAGGAAAAAGCAAAAAATTTCAGAATTGCGCCTTGCAATGCGGAGAAATTACTGTTTGTGCATTTACAAAATTCATTGATTTTTGCCATTGAAAAACATCATGTTATTCATATACCAGAAATGATTGAAGCTACTGACTGAATGAAAGGAGCTGGCATCTCACTCTCTTTGAATCTTCTTTATCATGCTAAGAGGAGCAGGAAAAAGTAAAAAATTTCAGAATTGCACCTTGCAATGCGGAGAAATTACTGTTTGTGCATTTACAATATTCATTGATTTTTGCCATTGAAAAACGTCCAGAAATGATTGAAGCTACTGACTGAATGAAAGGAGCTGGCATCTCACTCTCTTTGAATCTTCTTTATCATGCTAAGAGGAGCAGGAAAAAGCAAAAAATTTCAGGATTGCACCTTGCAATGCGGAGAAATTACTGTTTGTGCATTTACAATATTCATTGATTTTTGCGATTGAAAAACATCATGTTATTCATATACCGTAAATGATTGAAGCTACTGACTGAATGAAAGGAGCTGGCATCTCACTCTCTTTGAATCTTCTTTTTCATGCTAAGAGGAGCAGGAAAAAGTAAAAAATTTCAGAATTGCATCTTGCAATGCGGAGAAATTACTGTTTGTGCATTTACAATATTCAATGATTTTTGCCATTGAAAAACGTCCAGAAATGATTGAAGCTACTGACTGAACGAAATGAGCTGGCATCTCACTCTCTTTGAATCTTCTTTATCATGCTAAGAGGAGCAGGAAAAAGCAAAAAATTTCAGAATTGCACCTTGCAATGCGGAGAAATTACTGTTTGTGCATTTACAATATTCATTGATTTTTGCCATTGAAAAACATCATGTTATTCATATACCAGAAATGTTTGAAGCTACTGACTGAATGAAAAGAGCTGGCATCTCACTCTCTTTGAATCTTCTTCATAATGCTAAGAGGAGCAGGAAAAAGCAAAAAATTTCAGAATTGCACCTTGCAATGCGGAGAAATTACTGTTTGTGCATTTACAATATTCATTGATTTTTGCCATTGAAAAACGTCCAGAAATGATTGAAGCTACTGACTGAATGAAAGGAGCTGGCATCTCACTCTCTTTGAATCTTCTTTATCATGCTATGAGGAGCAGGAAAAAGCAAAAAATTTCAGAATTGCACCTTGCAATGCGGAGAAATTACTGTTTGTGCATTTACAATATTCATTGATTTTTGCGATTGAAAAACATCATGTTATTCATATACCGTAAATGATTGAAGCTACTGACTGAATGAAAGGAGCTGGCATCTCACTCTCTTTGAATCTTCTTTATCATGCTAAGAGGAGCAGGAAAAAGTAAAAAATTTCAGAATTGCATCTTGCAATGCGGAGAAATTACTGTTTGTGCATTTACAATATTCAATGATTTTTGCCATTGAAAAACGTCCAGAAATGATTGAAGCTACTGACTGAAAGAAATGAGCTGGCATCTCACTCTCTTTGAATCTTCTTTATCATGCTAAGAGGAGCAGGAAAAAGCAAAAAATTTCAGAATTGCACCTTGCAATGCGGAGAAATTACTGTTTGTGCATTTACAATATTCATTGATTTTTGCCATTGAAAAACGTCCAGAAATGATTGAAGCTACTGACTGAATGAAAGGAGCTGGCATCTCACTCTCTTTGAATCTTCTTTATCATGCTAAGAGGAGCAGGAAAAAGCAAAAAATTTCAGAATTGCACCTTGCAATGCGGAGAAATTACTGTTTGTGCATTTACAATATTCATTGATTTTTGCCTTTGAAAAACGTCCAGAAATGATTGAAGCTACTGACTGAATGAAAGGAGCTGGCATCTCACTCTCTTTGAATCTTGTTTATCATGCTAAGAGGAGCAGGAAAAAGCAAAAAATTTCAGAATTGCACCTTGCAATGCGGAGAAATTACTGTTTGTGCATTTACAATATTCATTGATTTTTGCCATTGAAAAACGTCCAGAAATGATTGAAGCTACTGACTGAATGAAAGGAGCTGGCATCTCACTCTCTTTGAATCTTCTTTATCATGCTAAGAGGAGCAGGAAAAAGCAAAAAATTTCAGAATTGCACCTTGCAATGCGGAGAAATTACTGTTTGTGCATTTACAATATTCATTGATTTTTGCCATTGAAAAACGTCCAGAAATGATTGAAGCTACTGACTGAATGAAAGGAGCTGGCATCTCACTCTCTTTGAATCTTCTTTATCATGCTAAGAGGAGCAGGAAAAAGCAAAAAATTTCAGAATTGCGCCTTGCAATGCGGAGAAATTACTGTTTGTGCATTTACAAAATTCATTGATTTTTGCCATTGAAAAACATCATGTTATTCATATACCAGAAATGATTGAAGCTACTGACTGAATGAAAGGAGCTGGCATCTCACTCTCTTTGAATCTTCTTTATCATGCTAAGAGGAGCAGGAAAAAGTAAAAAATTTCAGAATTGCACCTTGCAATGCGGAGAAATTACTGTTTGTGCATTTACAATATTCATTGATTTTTGCCATTGAAAAACGTCCAGAAATGATTGAAGCTACTGACTGAATGAAAGGAGCTGGCATCTCACTCTCTTTGAATCTTCTTTATCATGCTAAGAGGAGCAGGAAAAAGCAAAAAATTTCAGAATTGCACCTTGCAATGCGGAGAAATTACTGTTTGTGCATTTACAATATTCATTGATTTTTGCGATTGAAAAACATCATGTTATTCATATACCGTAAATGATTGAAGCTACTGACTGAATGAAAGGAGCTGGCATCTCACTCTCTTTGAATCTTCTTTATCATGCTAAGAGGAGCAGGAAAAAGTAAAAAATTTCAGAATTGCATCTTGCAATGCGGAGAAATTACTGTTTGTGCATTTACAATATTCAATGATTTTTGCCATTGAAAAACGTCCAGAAATGATTGAAGCTACTGACTGAACGAAATGAGCTGGCATCTCACTCTCTTTGAATCTTCTTTACCATGCTAAGAGGAGCAGGAAAAAGCAAAAAATTTCAGAATTGCACCTTGCAATGCGGAGAAATTACTGTTTGTGCATTTACAATATTCATTGATTTTTGCCATTGAAAAACATCATGTTATTCATATACCAGAAATGTTTGAAGCTACTGACTGAATGAAAAGAGCTGGCATCTCACTCTCTTTGAATCTTCTTCATAATGCTAAGAGGAGCAGGAAAAAGCAAAAAATTTCAGAATTGCACCTTGCAATGCGGAGAAATTACTGTTTGTGCATTTACAATATTCATTGATTTTTGCCATTGAAAAACGTCCAGAAATGATTGAAGCTACTGACTGAATGAAAGGAGCTGGCATCTCACTCTCTTTGAATCTTCTTTATCATGCTATGAGGAGCAGGAAAAAGCAAAAAATTTCAGAATTGCACCTTGCAATGCGGAGAAATTACTGTTTGTGCATTTACAATATTCATTGATTTTTGCGATTGAAAAACATCATGTTATTCATATACCGTAAATGATTGAAGCTACTGACTGAATGAAAGGAGCTGGCATCTCACTCTCTTTGAATCTTCTTTATCATGCTAAGAGGAGCAGGAAAAAGTAAAAAATTTCAGAATTGCATCTTGCAATGCGGAGAAATTACTGTTTGTGCATTTACAATATTCAACGATTTTTGCCATTGAAAAACGTCCAGAAATGATTGAAGCTACTGACTGAAAGAAATGAGCTGGCATCTCACTCTCTTTGAATCTTCTTTATCATGCTAAGAGGAGCAGGAAAAAGCAAAAAATTTCAGAATTGCACCTTGCAATGCGGAGAAATTACTGTTTGTGCATTTACAATATTCATTGATTTTTGCCATTGAAAAACATCATGTTATTCATATACCAGAAATGTTTGAAGCTACTTACAGAATGAAAGGAGCTGGCATCTCACTCTCTTTGAATCTTCTTCATAATGCTAAGAGGAGCAGGAAAAAGCAAAAAATTTCAGAATTGCACCTTGCAATGCGGAGAAATTACTGTTTGTGCATTTACAATATTCATTGATTTTTGCCATTGAAAAACGTCCAGAAATGATTGAAGCTACTGACTGAATGAAAGGAGCTGGCATCTCACTCTCTTTGAATCTTCTTTATCATGCTATGAGGAGCAGGAAAAAGCAAAAAATTTCAGAATTGCACCTTGCAATGCGGAGAAATTACTGTTTGTGCATTTACAATATTCATTGATTTTTGCCATTGAAAAACGTCCAGAAATGATTGAAGCTACTGACTGAATGAAAGGAGCTGGCATCTCACTCTCTTTGAATCTTCTTTATCATGCTAAGAGGAGCAGGAAAAAGCAAAAAATTTCAGAATTGCACCTTGCAATGCGGAGAAATTACTGTTTGTGCATTTACAATATTCATTGATTTTTGCCATTGAAAAACATCATGTTATTCATATACCAGAAATGTTTGAAGCTACTGACTGAATAAAAGGAGCTGGCATCTCACTCTCTTTGAATCTTCTTTACCATACTAAGAGGAGCAGGAAATAGCAAAAAATTTCAGAATTGCACCTTGCAATGCGGAGAAATTACTGTTTGTGCATTTACAATATTCATTGATTTTTGCCATTGAAAAACGTCCAGAAATGATTGAAGCTACTGACTGAATGAAAGGAGCTGGCATCTCACTCTCTTTGAATCTTCTTTATCATGCTAAGAGGAGCAGGAAAAAGCAAAAAATTTCAGAATTGCACCTTGCAATGCGGAGAAATTACAGTTTGTGCATTTACAATATTCATTGATTTTTGCCATTGAAAAACGTCCAGAAATGATTGAAGCTACTGACTGAATGAAAGGAGCTGGCATCTCACTCTCTTTGAATCTTCTTTATCATGCTAAGAGGAGCAGGAAAAAGCAAAAAATTTCAGACTTGCACCTTGCAATGCGGAGAAATTACTGTTTGTGCATTTACAATATTCATTGATTTTTGCCATTGAAAAACATCATGTTATTCATATACCAGAAATGTTTGAAGCTACTGACTGAATGAAAGGAGCTGGAATCTCACTCTCTTTGAATCTTCTTTACCATGCTAAGAGGAGCAGGAAAAAGCAAAAAATTTCAGAATTGCACCTTGCAATGCGGAGAAATTACTGTTTGTGCATTTACAATATTCATTGATTTTTGCCATTGAAAAACGTCCAGAAATGATTGAAGCTACTGACTGAATGAAAGGAGCTGGCATCTCACTCTCTTTGAATCTTCTTTATCATGCTAAGAGGAGCAGGAAAAAGCAAAAAATTTCAGAATTGCACCTTGCAATGCGGAGAAATTACAGTTTGTGCATTTACAATGTTCATGGATTTTTGCCATTGAAAAACGTCCAGAAATGATTGAAGCTACTGACTGAATGAAAGGAGCTGGCATCTCACTCTCTTTGAATCTTCTTTATCATGCTAAGAGGAGCAGGAAAAAGCAAAAAATTTCAGAATTGCACCTTGCAATGCGGAGAAATTACTGTTTGTGCATTTACAATATTCATTGATTTTTGCCATTGAAAAACGTCCAGAAATGATTGAAGCTACTGACTGAATGAAAGGAGCTGGCATCTCACTCTCTTTGAATCTTCTTTATCATGCTAAGAGGAGCAGGAAAAAGCAAAAAATTTCAGAATTGCACCTTGCAATGCGGAGAAATTACTGTTTGTGCATTTACAATATTCATTGATTTTTGCCATTGAAAAACATGTTATTCATATACCAGAAATGTTTGAAGCTACTGACTGAATGAAAGGAGCTGGCATCTCACTCTCTTTGAATCTTCTTTATCATGCTAAGAGGAGCAGGAAAAAGCAAAAAATTTCAGAATTGCACCTTGCAATGCGGAGAAATTACTGTTTGTGCATTTACAATATTCATTGATTTTTGCCTTTGAAAAACGTCCAGAAATGATTGAAGCTACTGACTGAATGAAAGGAGCTGGCATCTCACTCTCTTTGAATCTTGTTTATCATGCTAAGAGGAGCAGGAAAAAGCAAAAAATTTCAGAATTGCACCTTGCAATGCGGAGAAATTACTGTTTGTGCATTTACAATATTCATTGATTTTTGCCATTGAAAAACGTCCAGAAATGATTGAAGCTACTGACTGAATGAAAGGAGCTGGCATCTCACTCTCTTTGAATCTTCTTTATCATGCTAAGAGGAGCAGGAAAAAGCAAAAAATTTCAGAATTGCACCTTGCAATGCGGAGAAATTACTGTTTGTGCATTTACAATATTCATTGATTTTTGCCATTGAAAAACGTCCAGAAATGATTGAAGCTACTGACTGAATGAAAGGAGCTGGCATCTCACTCTCTTTGAATCTTCTTTATCATGCTAAGAGGAGCAGGAAAAAGCAAAAAATTTCAGAATTGCGCCTTGCAATGCGGAGAAATTACTGTTTGTGCATTTACAAAATTCATTGATTTTTGCCATTGAAAAACGTCATGTTATTCATATACCAGAAATGATTGAAGCTACTGACTGAATGAAAGGAGCTGGCATCTCACTCTCTTTGAATCTTCTTTATCATGCTAAGAGGAGCAGGAAAAAGTAAAAAATTTCAGAATTGCACCTTGCAATGCGGAGAAATTACTGTTTGTGCATTTACAATATTCATTGATTTTTGCCATTGAAAAACGTCCAGAAATGATTGAAGCTACTGACTGAATGAAAGGAGCTGGCATCTCACTCTCTTTGAATCTTCTTTATCATGCTAAGAGGAGCAGGAAAAAGCAAAAAATTTCAGAATTGCACCTTGCAATGCGGAGAAATTACTGTTTGTGCATTTACAATATTCATTGATTTTTGCGATTGAAAAACATCATGTTATTCATATACCGTAAATGATTGAAGCTACTGACTGAATGAAAGGAGCTGGCATCTCACTCTCTTTGAATCTTCTTTATCATGCTAAGAGGAGCAGGAAAAAGTAAAAAATTTCAGAATTGCATCTTGCAATGCGGAGAAATTACTGTTTGTGCATTTACAATATTCAATGATTTTTGCCATTGAAAAACGTCCAGAAATGATTGAAGCTACTGACTGAACGAAATGAGCTGGCATCTCACTCTCTTTGAATCTTCATCATGCTAAGAGGAGCAGGAAAAAGCAAAAAATTTCAGAATTGCACCTTGCAATGCGGAGAAATTACTGTTTGTGCATTTACAATATTCATTGATTTTTGCCATTGAAAAACATCATGTTATTCATATACCAGAAATGTTTGAAGCTACTGACTGAATGAAAGGAGCTGGCATCTCACTCTCTTTGAATCTTCTTCATAATGCTAAGAGGAGCAGGAAAAAGCAAAAAATTTCAGAATTGCACCTTGCAATGCGGAGAAATTACTGTTTGTGCATTTACAATATTCATTGATTTTTGCCATTGAAAAACGTCCAGAAATGATTGAAGCTACTGACTGAATGAAAGGAGCTGGCATCTCACTCTCTTTGAATATTCTTTATCATGCTATGAGGAGCAGGAAAAAGCAAAAAATTTCAGAATTGCACCTTGCAATGCGGAGAAATTACTGTTTGTGCATTTACAATATTCATTGATTTTTGCCATTGAAAAACGTCCAGAAATGATTGAAGCTACTGACTGAATGAAAGGAGCTGGCATCTCACTCTCTTTGAATCTTCTTTATCATGCTAAGAGGAGCAGGAAAAAGCAAAAAATTTCAGAATTGCACCTTGCAATGCGGAGAAATCACTGTTTGTGCATTTACAATATTCATTGATTTTTGCCATTGAAAAACGTCCAGAAATGATTGAAGCTACTGACTGAATGAAAGGAGCTGGCATCTCACTCTCTTTGAATCTTCTTTATCATGCTAAGAGGAGCAGGAAAAAGCAAAAAATTTCAGAATTGCACCTTGCAATGCGGAGAAATTACTGTTTGTGCATTTACAATATTCATTGATTTTTGCCATTGAAAAACATGTTATTCATATACCAGAAATGTTTGAAGCTACTGACTGAATGAAAGGAGCTGGCATCTCACTCTCTTTGAATCTTCTTTATCATGCTAAGAGGAGCAGGAAAAAGCAAAAAATTTCAGAATTGCACCTTGCAATGCGGAGAAATTACTGTTTGTGCATTTACAATATTCATTGATTTTTGCCTTTGAAAAACGTCCAGAAATGATTGAAGCTACTGACTGAATGAAAGGAGCTGGCATCTCACTCTCTTTGAATCTTGTTTATCATGCTAAGAGGAGCAGGAAAAAGCAAAAAATTTCAGAATTGCACCTTGCAATGCGGAGAAATTACTGTTTGTGCATTTACAATATTCATTGATTTTTGCCATTGAAAAACGTCCAGAAATGATTGAAGCTACTGACTGAATGAAAGGAGCTGGCATCTCACTCTCTTTGAATCTTCTTTATCATGCTAAGAGGAGCAGGAAAAAGCAAAAAATTTCAGAATTGCACCTTGCAATGCGGAGAAATTACTGTTTGTGCATTTACAATATTCATTGATTTTTGCCATTGAAAAACGTCCAGAAATGATTGAAGCTACTGACTGAATGAAAGGAGCTGGCATCTCACTCTCTTTGAATCTTCTTTATCATGCTAAGAGGAGCAGGAAAAAGCAAAAAATTTCAGAATTGCGCCTTGCAATGCGGAGAAATTACTGTTTGTGCATTTACAAAATTCATTGATTTTTGCCATTGAAAAACATCATGTTATTCATATACCAGAAATGATTGAAGCTACTGACTGAATGAAAGGAGCTGGCATCTCACTCTCTTTGAATCTTCTTTATCATGCTAAGAGGAGCAGGAAAAAGTAAAAAATTTCAGAATTGCACCTTGCAATGCGGAGAAATTACTGTTTGTGCATTTACAATATTCATTGATTTTTGCCATTGAAAAACGTCCAGAAATGATTGAAGCTACTGACTGAATGAAAGGAGCTGGCATCTCACTCTCTTTGAATCTTCTTTATCATGCTAAGAGGAGCAGGAAAAAGCAAAAAATTTCAGAATTGCGCCTTGCAATGCGGAGAAATTACTGTTTGTGCATTTACAAAATTCATTGATTTTTGCCATTGAAAAACATCATGTTATTCATATACCAGAAATGATTGAAGCTACTGACTGAATGAAAGGAGCTGGCATCTCACTCTCTTTGAATCTTCTTTATCATGCTAAGAGGAGCAGGAAAAAGTAAAAAATTTCAGAATTGCACCTTGCAATGCGGAGAAATTACTGTTTGTGCATTTACAATATTCATTGATTTTTGCCATTGAAAAACGTCCAGAAATGATTGAAGCTACTGACTGAATGAAAGGAGCTGGCATCTCACTCTCTTTGAATCTTCTTTATCATGCTAAGAGGAGCAGGAAAAAGCAAAAAATTTCAGAATTGCACCTTGCAATGCGGAGAAATTACTGTTTGTGCATTTATAATATTCATTGATTTTTGCGATTGAAAAACATCATGTTATTCATATACCGTAAATGATTGAAGCTACTGACTGAATGAAAGGAGCTGGCATCTCACTCTCTTTGAATCTTCTTTATCATGCTAAGAGGAGCAGGAAAAAGTAAAAAATTTCAGAATTGCATCTTGCAATGCGGAGAAATTACTGTTTGTGCATTTACAATATTCAATGATTTTTGCCATTGAAAAACGTCCAGAAATGATTGAAGCTACTGACTGAACGAAAGGAGCTGGCATCTCACTCTCTTTGAATCTTCTTTATCATGCTAAGAGGAGCAGGAAAAAGCAAAAAATTTCAGAATTGCACCTTGCAATGCGGAGAAATTACTGTTTGTGCATTTACAATATTCATTGATTTTTGCCATTGAAAAACATCATGTTATTCATATACCAGAAATGTTTGAAGCTACTGACTGAATGAAAGGAGCTGGCATCTCACTCTCTTTGAATCTTCTTCATAATGCTAAGAGGAGCAGGAAAAAGCAAAAAATTTCAGAATTGCACCTTGCAATGCGGAGAAATTACTGTTTGTGCATTTACAATATTCATTGATTTTTGCCATTGAAAAACGTCCAGAAATGATTGAAGCTACTGACTGAATGAAAGGAGCTGGCATCTCACTCTCTTTGAATCTTCTTTATCATGCTATGAGGAGCAGGAAAAAGCAAAAAATTTCAGAATTGCACCTTGCAATGCGGAGAAATTACTGTTTGTGCATTTACAATATTCATTGATTTTTGCCATTGAAAAACGTCCAGAAATGATTGAATCTACTGACTGAATGAAAGGAGCTGGCATCTCACTCTCTTTGAATCTTCTTTATCATGCTAAGAGGAGCAGGAAAAAGCAAAAAATTTCAGAATTGCACCTTGCAATGCGGAGAAATTACTGTTTGTGCATTTACAATATTCATTGATTTTTGCCATTGAAAAACATCATGTTATTCATATACCAGAAATGTTTG
Source organism: Phyllobates terribilis (assembly GCF_046119375.1). Lineage (NCBI taxonomy): Eukaryota > Metazoa > Chordata > Amphibia > Anura > Dendrobatidae > Phyllobates > Phyllobates terribilis. The sequence continues at coordinate 20,700 of NW_027365691.1, read as the reverse complement.
AAGCTACTGACTGAATGAAAGGAGCTGGCATCTCACTCTCTTTGAATCTTCTTTATCATGCTAAGAGGAGCAGGAAAAAGCAAAAAATTTCAGAATTGCACCTTGCAATGCGGATAAATTACTGTTTGTGCATTTACAATATTCATTGATTTTTGCCATTGAAAAACATCATGTTATTCATATACCAGAAATGATTAAAGCTACTGACTGAATGAAAGGAGCTGGCATCTCACTCTCTTTGAATCTTCTTTATCATGCTAACAGGAGCAGGAAAAAGCAAAAAATTTCAGAATTGCACCTTGCAATGCGGAGAAATTACTGTTTGTGCATTTACAATATTCATTGATTTTTGCAATTGAAAAACGTCCAGAAATGATTGAAGCTACCGACTGAATGAAACGAGCTGGCATCTCACTCTCTTTGAATCTTCTTTATCATGCTAAGAGGAGCAGGAAAAAGCAAAAAATTTCAGAATTGCGCCTTGCAATGCGGAGAAATTACTGTTTGTGCATTTACAAAATTCATTGATTTTTACCATTGAAAAACATCATGTTATTCATATACCAGAAATGATTGAAGCTACTGACTGAATGAAAGGAGCTGGCATCTCACTCTCTTTGAATCTTCTTTATCATGCTAAGAGGAGCAGGAAAAAGTAAAAAATTTCAGAATTGCACCTTGCAATGCGGAGAAATTACTGTTTGTGCATTTACAATATTCATTGATTTTTGCCATTGAAAAACGTCCAGAAATGATTGAAGCTACTGACTGAATGAAAGGAGCTGGCATCTCACTCTCTTTGAATCTTCTTTATCATGCTAAGAGGAGCAGGAAAAAGCAAAAAATTTCAGAATTGCACCTTGCAATGCGGAGAAATTACTGTTTGTGCATTTACAATATTCATTGATTTTTGCGATTGAAAAACATCATGTTATTCATATACCGTAAATGATTGAAGCTACTGACTGAATGAAAGGAGCTGGCATCTCACTCTCTTTGAATCTTCTTTATCATGCTAAGAGGAGCAGGAAAAAGTAAAAAATTTCAGAATTGCATCTTGCAATGCGGAGAAATTACTGTTTGTGCATTTACAATATTCAATGATTTTTGCCATTGAAAAACGTCCAGAAATGATTGAAGCTACTGACTGAACGAAATGAGCTGGCATCTCACTCTCTTTGAATCTTCTTTATCATGCTAAGAGGAGCAGGAAAAAGCAAAAAATTTCAGAATTGCACCTTGCAATGCGGAGAAATTACTGTTTGTGCATTTACAATATTCATTGATTTTTGCCATTGAAAAACATCATGTTATTCATATACCAGAAATGTTTGAAGCTACTGACTGAATGAAAGGAGCTGGCATCTCACTCTCTTTGAATCTTCTTCATAATGCTAAGAGGAGCAGGAAAAAGCAAAAAATTTCAGAATTGCACCTTGCAATGCGGAGAAATTACTGTTTGTGCATTTACAATATTCATTGATTTTTGCCATTGAAAAACGTCCAGAAATGATTGAAGCTACTGACTGAATGAAAGGAGCTGGCATCTCACTCTCTTTGAATCTTCTTTATCATGCTAGGATTAGCAGGAAAAAGCAAAAAATTTCAGAATTGCACTTTGCAATGTGGAGATATTACTGTTTGTGCATTTACAATATTCATTGATTTTTGCCTTTGAAAAACGTCCAGAAATGATTGAAGCTACTGACTGAATGAAAGGAGCTGGCATCTCACTCTCTTTGAATCTTGTTTATCATGCTAAGAGGAGCAGGAAAAAGCAAAAAATTTCAGAATTGCACCTTGCAATGCGGAGAAATTACTGTTTGTGCATTTACAATATTCATTGATTTTTGCCATTGAAAAACGTCCAGAAATGATTGAAGCTACTGACTGAATGAAAGGAGCTGGCATCTCACTCTCTTTGAATCTTCTTTATCATGCTAAGAGGAGCAGGAAAAAGCAAAAAATTTCAGAATTGCACCTTGCAATGCGGAGAAATTACTGTTTGTGCATTTACAATATTCATTGATTTTTGCCATTGAAAAACGTCCAGAAATGATTGAAGCTACTGACTGAATGAAAGGAGCTGGCATCTCACTCTCTTTGAATCTTCTTTATCATGCTAAGAGGAGCAGGAAAAAGCAAAAAATTTCAGAATTGCGCCTTGCAATGCGGAGAAATTACTGTTTGTGCATTTACAAAATTCATTGATTTTTGCCATTGAAAAACATCATGTTATTCATATACCAGAAATGATTGAAGCTACTGACTGAATGAAAGGAGCTGGCATCTCACTCTCTTTGAATCTTCTTTATCATGCTAAGAGGAGCAGGAAAAAGTAAAAAATTTCAGAATTGCACCTTGCAATGCGGAGAAATTACTGTTTGTGCATTTACAATATTCATTGATTTTTGCCATTGAAAAACGTCCAGAAATGATTGAAGCTACTGACTGAATGAAAGGAGCTGGCATCTCACTCTCTTTGAATCTTCTTTATCATGCTAAGAGGAGCAGGAAAAAGCAAAAAATTTCAGAATTGCACCTTGCAATGCGGAGAAATTACTGTTTGTGCATTTACAATATTCATTGATTTTTGCGATTGAAAAACATCATGTTATTCATATACCGTAAATGATTGAAGCTACTGACTGAATGAAAGGAGCTGGCATCTCACTCTCTTTGAATCTTCTTTATCATGCTAAGAGGAGCAGGAAAAAGTAAAAAATTTCAGAATTGCATCTTGCAATGCGGAGAAATTACTGTTTGTGCATTTACAATATTCAATGATTTTTGCCATTGAAAAACGTCCAGAAATGATTGAAGCTACTGACTGAACGAAAGGAGCTGGCATCTCACTCTCTTTGAATCTTCTTTATCATGCTAAGAGGAGCAGGAAAAAGCAAAAAATTTCAGAATTGCACCTTGCAATGCGGAGAAATTACTGTTTGTGCATTTACAATATTCATTGATTTTTGCCATTGAAAAACATCATGTTATTCATATACCAGAAATGTTTGAAGCTACTGACTGAATGAAAGGAGCTGGCATCTCACTCTCTTTGAATCTTCTTCATAATGCTAAGAGGAGCAGGAAAAAGCAAAAAATTTCAGAATTGCACCTTGCAATGCGGAGAAATTACTGTTTGTGCATTTACAATATTCATTGATTTTTGCCATTGAAAAACGTCCAGAAATGATTGAAGCTACTGACTGAATGAAAGGAGCTGGCATCTCACTCTCTTTGAATCTTCTTTATCATGCTATGAGGAGCAGGAAAAAGCAAAAAATTTCAGAATTGCACCTTGCAATGCGGAGAAATTACTGTTTGTGCATTTACAATATTCATTGATTTTTGCCATTGAAAAACGTCCAGAAATGATTGAAGCTACTGACTGAATGAAAGGAGCTGGCATCTCACTCTCTTTGAATCTTCTTTATCATGCTAAGAGGAGCAGGAAAAAGCAAAAAATTTCAGAATTGCACCTTGCAATGCGGAGAAATTACTGTTTGTGCATTTACAATATTCATTGATTTTTGCCATTGAAAAACATCATGTTATTCATATACCAGAAATGTTTGAAGCTACTGACTGAATGAAAGGAGCTGGCATCTCACTCTCTTTGAATCTTCTTTATCATGCTAAGAGGAGCAGGAAAAAGCAAAAAATTTCAGAATTGCACCTTGCAATGCGGATAAATTACTGTTTGTGCATTTACAATATTCATTGATTTTTGCCATTGAAAAACATCATGTTATTCATATACCAGAAATGATTGAAGCTACTGACTGAATGAAAGGAGCTGGCATCTCACTCTCTTTGAATCTTCTTTATCATGCTAACAGGAGCAGGAAAAAGCAAAAAATTTCAGAATTGCACCTTGCAATGCGGAGAAATTACTGTTTGTGCATTTACAATATTCATTGATTTTTGCAATTGAAAAACGTCCAGAAATGATTGAAGCTACCGACTGAATGAAACGAGCTGGCATCTCACTCTCTTTGAATCTTCTTTATCATGCTAAGAGGAGCAGGAAAAAGCAAAAAATTTCAGAATTGCGCCTTGCAATGCGGAGAAATTACTGTTTGTGCATTTACAAAATTCATTGATTTTTGCCATTGAAAAACATCATGTTATTCATATACCAGAAATGATTGAAGCTACTGACTGAATGAAAGGAGCTGGCATCTCACTCTCTTTGAATCTTCTTTATCATGCTAAGAGGAGCAGGAAAAAGTAAAAAATTTCAGAATTGCACCTTGCAATGCGGAGAAATTACTGTTTGTGCATTTACAATATTCATTGATTTTTGCCATTGAAAAACGTCCAGAAATGATTGAAGCTACTGACTGAATGAAAGGAGCTGGCATCTCACTCTCTTTGAATCTTCTTTATCATGCTAAGAGGAGCAGGAAAAAGCAAAAAATTTCAGAATTGCACCTTGCAATGCGGAGAAATTACTGTTTGTGCATTTACAATATTCATTGATTTTTGCGATTGAAAAACATCATGTTATTCATATACCGTAAATGATTGAAGCTACTGACTGAATGAAAGGAGCTGGCATCTCACTCTCTTTGAATCTTCTTTATCATGCTAAGAGGAGCAGGAAAAAGTAAAAAATTTCAGAATTGCATCTTGCAATGCGGAGAAATTACTGTTTGTGCATTTACAATATTCAATGATTTTTGCCATTGAAAAACGTCCAGAAATGATTGAAGCTACTGACTGAACGAAATGAGCTGGCATCTCACTCTCTTTGAATCTTCTTTATCATGCTAAGAGGAGCAGGAAAAAGCAAAAAATTTCAGAATTGCACCTTGCAATGCGGAGAAATTACTGTTTGTGCATTTACAATATTCATTGATTTTTGCCATTGAAAAACATCATGTTATTCATATACCAGAAATGTTTGAAGCTACAGACTGAATGAAAGGAGCTGGCATCTCACTCTCTTTGAATCTTCTTCATAATGCTAAGAGGAGCAGGAAAAAGCAAAAAATTTCAGAATTGCACCTTGCAATGCGGAGAAATTACTGTTTGTGCATTTACAATATTCATTGATTTTTGCCATTGAAAAACGTCCAGAAATGATTGAAGCTACTGACTGAATGAAAGGAGCTGGCATCTCACTCTCTTTGAATCTTCTTTATCATGCTATGAGGAGCAGGAAAAAGCAAAAAATTTCAGAATTGCACCTTGCAATGCGGAGAAATTACTGTTTGTGCATTTACAATATTCATTGATTTTTGCGATTGAAAAACATCATGTTATTCATATACCGTAAATGATTGAAGCTACTGACTGAATGAAAGGAGCTGGCATCTCACTCTCTTTGAATCTTCTTTATCATGCTAAGAGGAGCAGGAAAAAGTAAAAAATTTCAGAATTGCATCTTGCAATGCGGAGAAATTACTGTTTGTGCATTTACAATATTCAATGATTTTTGCCATTGAAAAACGTCCAGAAATGATTGAAGCTACTGACTGAACGAAATGAGCTGGCATCTCACTCTCTTTGAATCTTCTTTATCATGCTAAGAGGAGCAGGAAAAAGCAAAAAATTTCAGAATTGCACCTTGCAATGCGGAGAAATTACTGTTTGTGCATTTACAATATTCATTGATTTTTGCCATTGAAAAACATCATGTTATTCATATACCAGAAATGTTTGAAGCTACTGACTGAATGAAAGGAGCTGACATCTCACTCTCTTTGAATCTTCTTCATAATGCTAAGAGGAGCAGGAAAAAGCAAAAAATTTCAGAATTGCACCTTGCAATGCGGAGAAATTACTGTTTGTGCATTTACAATATTCATTGATTTTTGCCATTGAAAAACGTCCAGAAATGATTGAAGCTACTGACTGAATGAAAGGAGCTGGCATCTCACTCTCTTTGAATCTTCTTTATCATGCTATGAGGAGCAGGAAAAAGCAAAAAATTTCAGAATTGCACCTTGCAATGCGGAGAAATTACTGTTTGTGCATTTACAATATTCATTGATTTTTGCCATTGAAAAACGTCCAGAAATGATTGAAGCTACTGACTGAATGAAAGGAGCTGGCATCTCACTCTCTTTGAATCTTCTTTATCATGCTAAGAGGAGCAGGAAAAAGCAAAAAATTTCAGAATTGCACCTTGCAATGCGGAGAAATTACTGTTTGTGCATTTACAATATTCATTGATTTTTGCCATTGAAAAACATCATGTTATTCATATACCAGAAATGTTTGAAGCTACTGACTGAATAAAAGGAGCTGGCATCTCACTCTCTTTGAATCTTCTTTACCATACTAAGAGGAGCAGGAAAAAGCAAAAAATTTCAGAATTGCACCTTGCAATGCGGAGAAATTACTGTTTGTGCATTTACAATATTCATTGATTTTTGCCATTGAAAAACATCATGTTATTCATATACCAGAAATGTTTGAAGCTACTGACTGAATGAAAGGAGCTGGCATCTCACTCTCTTTGAATCTTCTTTATCATGCTAAGAGGAGCAGGAAAAAGCAAAAAATTTCAGAATTGCACCTTGCAATGCGGATAAATTACTGTTTGTGCATTTACAATATTCATTGATTTTTGCCATTGAAAAACATCATGTTATTCATATACCAGAAATGATTGAAGCTACTGACTGAATGAAAGGAGCTGGCATCTCACTCTCTTTGAATCTTCTTTATCATGCTAACAGGAGCAGGAAAAAGCAAAAAATTTCAGAATTGCACCTTGCAATGCGGAGAAATTACTGTTTGTGCATTTACAATATTCATTGATTTTTGCAATTGAAAAACGTCCAGAAATGATTGAAGCTACCGACTGAATGAAACGAGCTGGCATCTCACTCTCTTTGAATCTTCTTTATCATGCTAAGAGGAGCAGGAAAAAGCAAAAAATTTCAGAATTGCGCCTTGCAATGCGGAGAAATTACTGTTTGTGCATTTACAAAATTCATTGATTTTTGCCATTGAAAAACATCATGTTATTCATATACCAGAAATGATTGAAGCTACTGACTGAATGAAAGGAGCTGGCATCTCACTCTCTTTGAATCTTCTTTATCATGCTAAGAGGAGCAGGAAAAAGTAAAAAATTTCAGAATTGCACCTTGCAATGCGGAGAAATTACTGTTTGTGCATTTACAATATTCATTGATTTTTGCCATTGAAAAACGTCCAGAAATGATTGAAGCTACTGACTGAATGAAAGGAGCTGGCATCTCACTCTCTTTGAATCTTCTTTATCATGCTAAGAGGAGCAGGAAAAAGCAAAAAATTTCAGAATTGCACCTTGCAATGCGGAGAAATTACTGTTTGTGCATTTACAATATTCATTGATTTTTGCGATTGAAAAACATCATGTTATTCATATACCGTAAATGATTGAAGCTACTGACTGAATGAAAGGAGCTGGCATCTCACTCTCTTTGAATCTTCTTTATCATGCTAAGAGGAGCAGGAAAAAGTAAAAAATTTCAGAATTGCATCTTGCAATGCGGAGAAATTACTGTTTGTGCATTTACAATATTCAATGATTTTTGCCATTGAAAAACGTCCAGAAATGATTGAAGCTACTGACTGAACGAAATGAGCTGGCATCTCACTCTCTTTGAATCTTCTTTATCATGCTAAGAGGAGCAGGAAAAAGCAAAAAATTTCAGAATTGCACCTTGCAATGCGGAGAAATTACTGTTTGTGCATTTACAATATTCATTGATTTTTGCCATTGAAAAACATCATGTTATTCATATACCAGAAATGTTTGAAGCTACTGACTGAATGAAAGGAGCTGGCATCTCACTCTCTTTGAATCTTCTTCATAATGCTAAGAGGAGCAGGAAAAAGCAAAAAATTTCACAATTGCACCTTGCAATGCGGAGAAATTACTGTTTGTGCATTTACAATATTCATTGATTTTTGCCATTGAAAAACGTCCAGAAATGATTGAAGCTACTGACTGAATGAAAGGAGCTGGCATCTCACTCTCTTTGAATCTTCTTTATCATGCTAGGATTAGCAGGAAAAAGCAAAAAATTTCAGAATTGCACTTTGCAATGTGGAGATATTACTGTTTGTGCATTTACAATATTCATTGATTTTTGCCTTTGAAAAACGTCCAGAAATGATTGAAGCTACTGACTGAATGAAAGGAGCTGGCATCTCACTCTCTTTGAATCTTGTTTATCATGCTAAGAGGAGCAGGAAAAAGCAAAAAATTTCAGAATTGCACCTTGCAATGCGGAGAAATTACTGTTTGTGCATTTACAATATTCATTGATTTTTGCCATTGAAAAACGTCCAGAAATGATTGAAGCTACTGACTGAATGAAAGGAGCTGGCATCTCACTCTCTTTGAATCTTCTTTATCATGCTAAGAGGAGCAGGAAAAAGCAAAAAATTTCAGAATTGCACCTTGCAATGCGGAGAAATTACTGTTTGTGCATTTACAATATTCATTGATTTTTGCCATTGAAAAACGTCCAGAAATGATTGAAGCTACTGACTGAATGAAAGGAGCTGGCATCTCACTCTCTTTGAATCTTCTTTATCATGCTAAGAGGAGCAGGAAAAAGCAAAAAATTTCAGAATTGCGCCTTGCAATGCGGAGAAATTACTGTTTGTGCATTTACAAAATTCATTGATTTTTGCCATTGAAAAACATCATGTTATTCATATACCAGAAATGATTGAAGCTACTGACTGAATGAAAGGAGCTGGCATCTCACTCTCTTTGAATCTTCTTTATCATGCTAAGAGGAGCAGGAAAAAGTAAAAAATTTCAGAATTGCACCTTGCAATGCGGAGAAATTACTGTTTGTGCATTTACAATATTCATTGATTTTTGCCATTGAAAAACGTCCAGAAATGATTGAAGCTACTGACTGAATGAAAGGAGCTGGCATCTCACTCTCTTTGAATCTTCTTTATCATGCTAAGAGGAGCAGGAAAAAGCAAAAAATTTCAGAATTGCACCTTGCAATGCGGAGAAATTACTGTTTGTGCATTTACAATATTCATTGATTTTTGCGATTGAAAAACATCATGTTATTCATATACCGTAAATGATTGAAGCTACTGACTGAATGAAAGGAGCTGGCATCTCACTCTCTTTGAATCTTCTTTATCATGCTAAGAGGAGCAGGAAAAAGTAAAAAATTTCAGAATTGCATCTTGCAATGCGGAGAAATTACTGTTTGTGCATTTACAATATTCAATGATTTTTGCCATTGAAAAACGTCCAGAAATGATTGAAGCTACTGACTGAACGAAAGGAGCTGGCATCTCACTCTCTTTGAATCTTCTTTATCATGCTAAGAGGAGCAGGAAAAAGCAAAAAATTTCAGAATTGCACCTTGCAATGCGGAGAAATTACTGTTTGTGCATTTACAATATTCATTGATTTTTGCCATTGAAAAACATCATGTTATTCATATACCAGAAATGTTTGAAGCTACTGACTGAATGAAAGGAGCTGGCATCTCACTCTCTTTGAATCTTCTTCATAATGCTAAGAGGAGCAGGAAAAAGCAAAAAATTTCAGAATTGCACCTTGCAATGCGGAGAAATTACTGTTTGTGCATTTACAATATTCATTGATTTTTGCCATTGAAAAACGTCCAGAAATGATTGAAGCTACTGACTGAATGAAAGGAGCTGGCATCTCACTCTCTTTGAATCTTCTTTATCATGCTATGAGGAGCAGGAAAAAGCAAAAAATTTCAGAATTGCACCTTGCAATGCGGAGAAATTACTGTTTGTGCATTTACAATATTCATTGATTTTTGCCATTGAAAAACGTCCAGAAATGATTGAAGCTACTGACTGAATGAAAGGAGCTGGCATCTCACTCTCTTTGAATCTTCTTTATCATGCTAAGAGGAGCAGGAAAAAGCAAAAAATTTCAGAATTGCACCTTGCAATGCGGAGAAATTACTGTTTGTGCATTTACAATATTCATTGATTTTTGCCATTGAAAAACATCATGTTATTCATATACCAGAAATGTTTGAAGCTACTGACTGAATGAAAGGAGCTGGCATCTCACTCTCTTTGAATCTTCTTTATCATGCTAAGAGGAGCAGGAAAAAGCAAAAAATTTCAGAATTGCACCTTGCAATGCGGATAAATTACTGTTTGTGCATTTACAATATTCATTGATTTTTGCCATTGAAAAACATCATGTTATTCATATACCAGAAATGATTGAAGCTACTGACTGAATGAAAGGAGCTGGCATCTCACTCTCTTTGAATCTTCTTTATCATGCTAACAGGAGCAGGAAAAAGCAAAAAATTTCAGAATTGCACCTTGCAATGCGGAGAAATTACTGTTTGTGCATTTACAATATTCATTGATTTTTGCAATTGAAAAACGTCCAGAAATGATTGAAGCTACCGACTGAATGAAACGAGCTGGCATCTCACTCTCTTTGAATCTTCTTTATCATGCTAAGAGGAGCAGGAAAAAGCAAAAAATTTCAGAATTGCGCCTTGCAATGCGGAGAAATTACTGTTTGTGCATTTACAAAATTCATTGATTTTTGCCATTGAAAAACATCATGTTATTCATATACCAGAAATGATTGAAGCTACTGACTGAATGAAAGGAGCTGGCATCTCACTCTCTTTGAATCTTCTTTATCATGCTAAGAGGAGCAGGAAAAAGTAAAAAATTTCAGAATTGCACCTTGCAATGCGGAGAAATTACTGTTTGTGCATTTACAATATTCATTGATTTTTGCCATTGAAAAACGTCCAGAAATGATTGAAGCTACTGACTGAATGAAAGGAGCTGGCATCTCACTCTCTTTGAATCTTCTTTATCATGCTAAGAGGAGCAGGAAAAAGCAAAAAATTTCAGAATTGCACCTTGCAATGCGGAGAAATTACTGTTTGTGCATTTACAATATTCATTGATTTTTGCGATTGAAAAACATCATGTTATTCATATACCGTAAATGATTGAAGCTACTGACTGAATGAAAGGAGCTGGCATCTCACTCTCTTTGAATCTTCTTTATCATGCTAAGAGGAGCAGGAAAAAGTAAAAAATTTCAGAATTGCATCTTGCAATGCGGAGAAATTACTGTTTGTGCATTTACAATATTCAATGATTTTTGCCATTGAAAAACGTCCAGAAATGATTGAAGCTACTGACTGAACGAAATGAGCTGGCATCTCACTCTCTTTGAATCTTCTTTATCATGCTAAGAGGAGCAGGAAAAAGCAAAAAATTTCAGAATTGCACCTTGCAATGCGGAGAAATTACTGTTTGTGCATTTACAATATTCATTGATTTTTGCCATTGAAAAACATCATGTTATTCATATACCAGAAATGTTTGAAGCTACTGACTGAATGAAAGGAGCTGGCATCTCACTCTCTTTGAATCTTCTTCATAATGCTAAGAGGAGCAGGAAAAAGCAAAAAATTTCAGAATTGCACCTTGCAATGCGGAGAAATTACTGTTTGTGCATTTACAATATTCATTGATTTTTGCCATTGAAAAACGTCCAGAAATGATTGAAGCTACTGACTGAATGAAAGGAGCTGGCATCTCACTCTCTTTGAATCTTCTTTATCATGCTATGAGGAGCAGGAAAAAGCAAAAAATTTCAGAATTGCACCTTGCAATGCGGAGAAATTACTGTTTGTGCATTTACAATATTCATTGATTTTTGCGATTGAAAAACATCATGTTATTCATATACCGTAAATGATTGAAGCTACTGACTGAATGAAAGGAGCTGGCATCTCACTCTCTTTGAATCTTCTTTATCATGCTAAGAGGAGCAGGAAAAAGTAAAAAATTTCAGAATTGCATCTTGCAATGCGGAGAAATTACTGTTTGTGCATTTACAATATTCAATGATTTTTGCCATTGAAAAACGTCCAGAAATGATTGAAGCTACTGACTGAACGAAATGAGCTGGCATCTCACTCTCTTTGAATCTTCTTTATCATGCTAAGAGGAGCAGGAAAAAGCAAAAAATTTCAGAATTGCACCTTGCAATGCGGAGAAATTACTGTTTGTGCATTTACAATATTCATTGATTTTTGCCATTGAAAAACATCATGTTATTCATATACCAGAAATGTTTGAAGCTACTGACTGAATGAAAGGAGCTGGCATCTCACTCTCTTTGAATCTTCTTCATAATGCTAAGAGGAGCAGGAAAAAGCAAAAAATTTCAGAATTGCACCTTGCAATGCGGAGAAATTACTGTTTGTGCATTTACAATATTCATTGATTTTTGCCATTGAAAAACGTCCAGAAATGATTGAAGCTACTGACTGAATGAAAGGAGCTGGCATCTCACTCTCTTTGAATCTTCTTTATCATGCTATGAGGAGCAGGAAAAAGCAAAAAATTTCAGAATTGCACCTTGCAATGCGGAGAAATTACTGTTTGTGCATTTACAATATTCATTGATTTTTGCCATTGAAAAACGTCCAGAAATGATTGAAGCTACTGACTGAATGAAAGGAGCTGGCATCTCACTCTCTTTGAATCTTCTTTATCATGCTAAGAGGAGCAGGAAAAAGCAAAAAATTTCAGAATTGCACCTTGCAATGCGGAGAAATTACTGTTTGTGCATTTACAATATTCATTGATTTTTGCCATTGAAAAACATCATGTTATTCATATACCAGAAATGTTTGAAGCTACTGACTGAATAAAAGGAGCTGGCATCTCACTCTCTTTGAATCTTCTTTACCATACTAAGAGGAGCAGGAAATAGCAAAAAATTTCAGAATTGCACCTTGCAATGCGGAGAAATTACTGTTTGTGCATTTACAATATTCATTGATTTTTGCCATTGAAAAACGTCCAGAAATGATTGAAGCTACTGACTGAATGAAAGGAGCTGGCATCTCACTCTCTTTGAATCTTCTTTATCATGCTAAGAGGAGCAGGAAAAAGCAAAAAATTTCAGAATTGCACCTTGCAATGCGGAGAAATTACAGTTTGTGCATTTACAATATTCATTGATTTTTGCCATTGAAAAACGTCCAGAAATGATTGAAGCTACTGACTGAATGAAAGGAGCTGGCATCTCACTCTCTTTGAATCTTCTTTATCATGCTAAGAGGAGCAGGAAAAAGCAAAAAATTTCAGACTTGCACCTTGCAATGCGGAGAAATTACTGTTTGTGCATTTACAATATTCATTGATTTTTGCCATTGAAAAACATCATGTTATTCATATACCAGAAATGTTTGAAGCTACTGACTGAATGAAAGGAGCTGGAATCTCACTCTCTTTGAATCTTCTTTACCATGCTAAGAGGAGCAGGAAAAAGCAAAAAATTTCAGAATTGCACCTTGCAATGCGGAGAAATTACTGTTTGTGCATTTACAATATTCATTGATTTTTGCCATTGAAAAACGTCCAGAAATGATTGAAGCTACTGACTGAATGAAAGGAGCTGGCATCTCACTCTCTTTGAATCTTCTTTATCATGCTAAGAGGAGCAGGAAAAAGCAAAAAATTTCAGAATTGCACCTTGCAATGCGGAGAAATTACAGTTTGTGCATTTACAATGTTCATGGATTTTTGCCATTGAAAAACGTCCAGAAATGATTGAAGCTACTGACTGAATGAAAGGAGCTGGCATCTCACTCTCTTTGAATCTTCTTTATCATGCTAAGAGGAGCAGGAAAAAGCAAAAAATTTCAGAATTGCACCTTGCAATGCGGAGAAATTACTGTTTGTGCATTTACAATATTCATTGATTTTTGCCATTGAAAAACGTCCAGAAATGATTGAAGCTACTGACTGAATGAAAGGAGCTGGCATCTCACTCTCTTTGAATCTTCTTTATCATGCTAAGAGGAGCAGGAAAAAGCAAAAAATTTCAGAATTGCACCTTGCAATGCGGAGAAATTACTGTTTGTGCATTTACAATATTCATTGATTTTTGCCATTGAAAAACGTCCAGAAATGATTGAAGCTACTGACTGAATGAAAGGAGCTGGCATCTCACTCTCTTTGAATCTTCTTTATCATGCTAAGAGGAGCAGGAAAAAGCAAAAAATTTCAGAATTGCACCTTGCAATGCGGAGAAATTACTGTTTGTGCATTTACAATATTCATTGATTTTTGCCTTTGAAAAACGTCCAGAAATGATTGAAGCTACTGACTGAATGAAAGGAGCTGGCATCTCACTCTCTTTGAATCTTGTTTATCATGCTAAGAGGAGCAGGAAAAAGCAAAAAATTTCAGAATTGCACCTTGCAATGCGGAGAAATTACTGTTTGTGCATTTACAATATTCATTGATTTTTGCCATTGAAAAACGTCCAGAAATGATTGAAGCTACTGACTGAATGAAAGGAGCTGGCATCTCACTCTCTTTGAATCTTCTTTATCATGCTAAGAGGAGCAGGAAAAAGCAAAAAATTTCAGAATTGCACCTTGCAATGCGGAGAAATTACTGTTTGTGCATTTACAATATTCATTGATTTTTGCCATTGAAAAACGTCCAGAAATGATTGAAGCTACTGACTGAATGAAAGGAGCTGGCATCTCACTCTCTTTGAATCTTCTTTATCATGCTAAGAGGAGCAGGAAAAAGCAAAAAATTTCAGAATTGCGCCTTGCAATGCGGAGAAATTACTGTTTGTGCATTTACAAAATTCATTGATTTTTGCCATTGAAAAACATCATGTTATTCATATACCAGAAATGATTGAAGCTACTGACTGAATGAAAGGAGCTGGCATCTCACTCTCTTTGAATCTTCTTTATCATGCTAAGAGGAGCAGGAAAAAGTAAAAAATTTCAGAATTGCACCTTGCAATGCGGAGAAATTACTGTTTGTGCATTTACAATATTCATTGATTTTTGCCATTGAAAAACGTCCAGAAATGATTGAAGCTACTGACTGAATGAAAGGAGCTGGCATCTCACTCTCTTTGAATCTTCTTTATCATGCTAAGAGGAGCAGGAAAAAGCAAAAAATTTCAGAATTGCACCTTGCAATGCGGAGAAATTACTGTTTGTGCATTTACAATATTCATTGATTTTTGCCATTGAAAAACATCATGTTATTCATATACCAGAAATGTTTGAAGCTACTTACTGAATGAAAGGAGCTGACATCTCACTCTCTTTGAATCTTCTTTATCATGCTAAGAGGAGCAGGAAAAAGCAAAAAATTTCAGAATTGCACCTTGCAATGCGGAGAAATTACTGTTTGTGCATTTACAATATTCATTGATTTTTGCCATTGAAAAACGTCCAGAAATGATTGAAGCTACTGACTGAATGAAAGGAGCTGGCATCTCACTCTCTCTGAAACTTCTTTATCATGCTAAGAGGAGCAGGAAAAAGCAAAAAATTTCAGAATTGCACCTTGCAATGCGGAGAAATTACTGTTTGTGCATTTACAATATTCATTGATTTTTGCCATTGAAAAACGTCCAGAAATGATTGAAGCTACTGACTGAATGAAAGGAGCTGGCATCTCACTCTCTTTGAATCTTCTTTATCATGCTAAGAGGAGCAGGAAAAAGCAAAAAATTTCAGAATTGCACCTTGCAATGCGGAGAAATTACAGTTTGTGCATTTACAATATTCATTGATTTTTGCCATTGAAAAACGTCCAGAAATGATTGAAGCTACTGACTGAATGAAAGGAGCTGGCATCTCACTCTCTTTGAATCTTCTTTATCATGCTAAGAGGAGCAGGAAAAAGCAAAAAATTTCAGAATTGCACCTTGCAATGCGGAGAAATTACTGTTTGTGCATTTACAATATTCATTGATTTTTGCCATTGAAAAACGTCCAGAAATGATTGAAGCTACTGACTGAATGAAAGGAGCTGGCATCTCACTCTCTTTGAATCTTCTTTATCATGCTAAGAGTAGCAGGAAAAAGCAAAAAATTTCAAAATTGCACCTTGCAATGCGGAGAAATTACTGTTTGTGCATTTACAATATTCATTGATTTTTGCCATTGAAAAACATGTTATTCATATACCAGAAATGTTTGAAGCTCCTGACTGAATGAAAGGAGCTGGCACCTCACTCTCTTTGAATCTTCTTTATCATGCTAAGAGGAGCAGGAAAAAGCAAAAAATTTCAGAATTGCACCTTGCAATGCGGAGAAATTACTGTTTGTGCATTTACAATATTCATTGATTTTTGCCATTGAAAAACGTCCAGAAATGATTGAAGCTACTGACTGAATGAAAGGAGCTGGCATCTCACTCTCTCTGAATCTTCTTTATCATGCTAAGAGGAGCAGGAAAAAGCAAAAAATTTCAGAATTGCACCTTGCAATGCGGAGAAATTACTGTTTGTGCATTTACAATATTCATTGATTTTTGCCATTGAAAAATGTCCAGAAATGATTGAAGCTACTGACTGAATGAAAGGAGCTGGCATCTCACTCTCTTTGAATCTTCTTTATCATGCTAAGAGGAGCAGGAAAAAGCAAAAAATTTCAGAATTGCACCTTGCAATGTGGAGAAATTACTGTTTGTGCATTTACAATATTCATTGATTTTTGCCATTGAAAAACGTCCAGAAATGATTGAAGCTACTGACTGAATGAAAGGAGCTGGCATCTCACTCTCTTTGAATCTTCTTTATCATGCTAAGAGGAGCAGGAAAAAGCAAAAAATTTCAGAATTGCACCTTGCAATGCGGAGAAATTACTGTTTGTGCATTTACAATATTCATTGATTTTTGCGATTGAAAAACATCATGTTATTCATATACCAGAAATGATTGAAGCTACTGACTGAATGAAAGGAGCTGGCATCTCACTCTCTTTGAATCTTCTTTATCATGCTAAGAGGAGCAGGAAAAAGTAAAAAATTTCAGAATTGCACCTTGCAATGCGGAGAAATTACTGTTTGTGCATTTACAATATTCAATGATTTTTGCCATTGAAAAACGTCCAGAAATGATTGAAGCTACTGACTGAATGAAAGGAGCTGGCATCTCACTCTCTTTGAATCTTGTTTATCATGCTAAGAGGAGCACGAAAAAGCAAAAAATTTCAGAATTGCACCTTGCAATGCGGAGAAATTACTGTTTGTGCATTTACAATATTCATTGATTTTTGCCATTGAAAAACGTCCAGAAATGATTGAAGCTACTGACTGAATGAAAGGAGCTGGCATCTCACTCTCTTTGAATCTTCTTTATCATGCTAAGAGGAGCAGGAAAAAGCAAAAAATTTCAGAATTGCACCTTGCAATGCGGAGAAATTACTGTTTGTGCATTTACTATATTCATTGATTTTTGCCATTGAAAAACATCGTTATTCATATACCAGAAATGATTGAAGCTACTGACTGAATGAAAGAGCTGGCATCTCACTCTCTTTGAATCTTCTTTATCATGCTAAGAGGAGCAGGAAAAAGTAAAAAATTTCAGAATTGCACCTTGCAATGCGGAGAAATTACTGTTTGTGCATTTACAATATTCATTGATTTTTGCCATTGAAAAACATCATGTTATTCATATACCAGAAATGATTGAAGCTACTGACTGAATGAAAGGAGCTGGCATCTCACTCTCTTTGAATCTTCTTTATCATGCTAAGAGGAGCAGGAAAAAGTAAAAAATTTCAGAATTGCACCTTGCAATGCAGAGAAATTAATGTTTGTGCATTTACAATATTCAATGATTTTTGCCATTGAAAAACGTCCAGAAATGATTGAAGCTACTGACTGAACGAAAGGAGCTGGCATCTCGCTCTCTTTAAATCTTCTTTATCATGCAAAGAGGAGCAGGAAAAAGCAAAAAATTTCAGAATTGCACCTTGCAATGCGGAGAAATCACTGTTTGTGCATTTAAAATATTCATTGATTTTTGCCATTGAAAAACATCATGTTATTCATATACCAGAAATGTTTGAAGCTACTGACTGAATGAAAGGAGCTGGCATCTCACTCTCTTTGAATCTTCTTTATCATGCTAAGAGGAGCAGGAAAAAGCAAAAAATTTCAGAATTGCACCTTGCAATGCGGAGAAATTACTGTTTGTGCATTTACAATTCATTGATTTTTGCCATTGAAAAACGTCCAGAAATGATTGAAGCTACTGACTGAATGAAAGGAGCTGGCATCTCACTCTCTTTGAATCTTCTTTATCATGCTAAGAGGAGCAGGAAAAAGCAAAAAAATTCAGAATTGCACCTTGCAATGCGGAGAAATTACTGTTTGTGCATTTACAAAATTCATTGATTTTTGCCATTGAAAAACATCATGTTATTCATATACCAGAAATGATTGAAGCTACTGACTGAATGAAAGGAGCTGGCATCTCACTCTCTTTGAATCTTCTTTATCATGCTAAGAGGAGCAGGAAAAAGCAAAAAATTTCAGAATTGCACCTTGCAATGCGGAGAAATTACTGTTTGTGCATTTACAATATTCATTGATTTTTGCCATTGAAAAACGTCCAGAAATGATTGAAGCTACTGACTGAATGAAACGACCTGGCATCTCACTCTCTTTGAATCTTCTTTATCATGCTAAGAGGAGCAGGAAAAAGCAAAAAATTTCAGAATTGCACCTTGCAATGCGGAGAAATTACTGTTTGTGCATTTACAATATTAATTGATTTTTGCCATTGAAAATCATCATGTTATTCATATACCAGAAATGTTTGAAGCTACTGACTGAATGAAAGGAGCTGGCATCTCACTCTCTTTGAATCTTCTTTATCATGCTAAGAGGAGCAGGAAAAAGCAAAAAATTTCAGAATTGCACCTTGCAATGCGGATAAATTACTGTTTGTGCATTTACAATATTCATTGATTTTTGCCATTGAAAAACATCATGTTATTCATATACCAGAAATGATTGAAGCTACTGACTGAATGAAAGAGCTGGCATCTCACTCTCTTTGAATCTTCTTTATCATGCTAAGAGGAGCAGGAAAAAGTAAAAAATTTCAGAATTGCACCTTGCAATGTGGAGAAATTAATGTTTGTGCATTTACAATATTCAATGATTTTTGCCATTGAAAAACATCATGTTATTCATATACCAGAAATGATTGAAGCTACTGACTGAATGAAAGGAGCTGGCATCTCACTCTCTTTGAATCTTCTTTATCATGCTAAGAGGAGCAGGAAAAAGTAAAAAATTTCAGAATTGCACCTTGCAATGCGGAGAAATTAATGTTTGTGCATTTACAATATTCAATGATTTTTGCCATTGAAAAACGTCCAGAAATGATTGAAGCTACTGACTGAACGAAAGGAGCTGGCATCTCACTCTCTTTAAATCTTCTTTATCATGCAAAGAGGAGCAGGAAAAAGCAAAAAATTTCAGAATTGCACCTTGCAATGCGGAGAAATCACTGTTTGTGCATTTAAAATATTCATTGATTTTTGCCATTGAAAAACATCATGTTATTCATATACCAGAAATGTTTGAAGCTACTGACTGAATGAAAGGAGCTGGCATCTCACTCTCTTTGAATCTTCTTTATCATGCTAAGAGGAGCAGGAAAAAGCAAAAAATTTCAGAATTGCACCTTGCAATGCGGAGAAATTACTGTTTGTGCATTTACAATTCATTGATTTTTGCCATTGAAAAACGTCCAGAAATGATTGAAGCTACTGACTGAATGAAAGGAGCTGGCATCTCACTCTCTTTGAATCTTCTTTATCATGCTAAGAGGAGCAGGAAAAAGCAAAAAATTTCAGAATTGCACCTTGCAATGCGGAGAAATTACTGTTTGTGCATTTACAAAATTCATTGATTTTTGCCATTGAAAAACATCATGTTATTCATATACCAGAAATGATTGAAGCTACTGACTGAATGAAAGGAGCTGGCATCTCACTCTCTTTGAATCTTCTTTATCATGCTAAGAGGAGCAGGAAAAAGCAAAAAATTTCAGAATTGCACCTTGCAATGCGGAGAAATTACTGTTTGTGCATTTACAATATTCATTGATTTTTGCCATTGAAAAACGTCCAGAAATGATTGAAGCTACTGACTGAATGAAAGGAGCTGGCATCTCACTCTCTTTGAATCTTCTTTATCATGCTAAGAGGAGCAGGAAAAAGCAAAAAATTTCAGAATTGCACCTTGCAATGCGGAGAAATTACTGTTTGTGCATTTACAATATTCATTGATTTTTGCCATTGAAAATCATCATGTTATTCATATACCAGAAATGTTTGAAGCTACTGACTGAATGAAAGGAGCTGGCATCTCACTCTCTTTGAATCTTCTTTATCATGCTAAGAGGAGCAGGAAAAAGCAAAAAATTTCAGAATTGCACCTTGCAATGCGGATAAATTACTGTTTGTGCATTTACAATATTCATTGATTTTTGCCATTGAAAAACATCATGTTATTCATATACCAGAAATGATTGAAGCTACTGACTGAATGAAAGGAGCTGGCATCTCACTCTCTTTGAATCTTCTTTATCATGCTAAGAGCAGCAGGAAAAAGCAAAAAATTTCAGAATTGCACCTTGCAATGCGGAGAAATTACTGTTTGTGCATTTACAATATTCATTGATTTTTGCCATTGAAAAACATCATGTTATTCATATACCAGAAATGATTGAAGCTACTGACTGAATGAAAGTAGCTGGCATCTCACTCTCTTTGAATCGTCTTTATCATGCTAAGAGGAGCAGGAAAAAGCAAAAAATTTCAGAATTGCACCTTGCAATGCGGAGAAATTACTGTTTGTGCATTTACAATATTCATTGATTTT
>NW_027365690.1:0-98285 GCF_046119375.1 Phyllobates terribilis | reverse complement strand
TGAAAGGAGCTGGCATCTCACTCTCTTTGAATCTTCTTTATCATGCTAAGAGGAGCAGGAAAAAGCAAAAATTTCAGAATTGCACCTTGCAATGCGGAGAAATTACTGTTTGTGCATTTACAATATTCATTGATTTTTGCCATTGAAAAACGTCCAGAAATGATTGAAGCTACTGACTGAATGAAAGGAGCTGGCATCTCACTCTCTTTGAATCTTCTTTATCATGCTAAGAGGAGCAGGTAAAAGCAAAAAATTTCAGAATTGCACCTTGCAATGCGGAGAAATTACTGTTTGTGCATTTACAATATTCATTAATTTTTGCCATTGAAAAACATCATGTTATTCATATCCCAGAAATGTTTGAAGCTACTGACTGAATGAAAGAAGCTGGCATCTCACTCTCTTTGAATCTTCTTTATCATGCTAAGAGGAGCAGGAAAAAAGCAAAAAATTTCAGAATTGCACCTTGCAATGCGGAGAAATTACTGTTTGTGCATTTACAATATTCATTGATTTTTGCCATTGAAAAACGTCCAGAAATGATTGAAGCTACTGACTGAATGAAAGGAGCTGGCATCTCACTCTCTTTGAATCTTCTTTATCATGCTAAGAGGAGCAGGAAAAAGCAAAAAATTTCAGAATTGCACCTTGCAATGCGGAGAAATTACTGTTTGTGCATTTACAATATTCATTGATTTTTGCCATTGAAAAACATCATGTTATTCATATACCAGAAATGTTTGAAGCTACTGACTGAATGAAAGGAGCTGGCATCTCACTCTCTTTGAATCTTCTTTATCATGCTAAGAGGAGCAGGAAAAAGCAAAAAATTTCAGAATTGCACCTTGCAATGCGGAGAAATTACTGTTTGTGCATTTACAATATTCATTGATTTTTGCCATTGAAAAACATCATGTTATTCATATACCAGAAATGATTGAAGCTACTGACTGAATGAAAGGAGCTGGCATCTCACTCTCTTTGAATCTTCTTTATCATGCTGAGGAGCAGGAAAAAAGCAAAAAATTTCAGAATTGCACCTTGCAATGCGGAGAAATTACTGTTTGTGCATTTACAATATTCATTGATTTTTGCATTGAAAAACGTCCAGAAATGACTGAAGCTACTGACTGAATGAAAGGAGCTGGCATCTCACTCTCTTTGAATCTTCTTTATCATGCTAAGAGGAGCAGGAAAAAGCAAAAAATTTCAGAATTGCATCTTGCAATGCGGAGAAATTACTGTTTGTGCATTTACAATATTCATTGATTTTTGCCATTGAAAAACGTCCAGAAATGATTGAAGCTACTGACTGAATGAAAGGAGCTGGCATCTCACTCTCTTTGAATCTTCTTTATCATGCTAAGAGGAGCAGGAAAAAGCAAAAAATTTCAGAATTGCACCTTGCAATGCGGAGAAATTACTGTTTGTGCATTTACAATATTCATTGATTTTTGCCATTGAAAAACATCATGTTATTCATATACCAGAAATGATTGAAGCTACTGACTGAATGAAAGGAGCTGGCATCTCACTCTCTTTGAATCTTCTTTATCATGCTAAGAGGAGCAGGAAAAAGCAAAAAATTTCAGAATTGCACCTTGCAATGCGGAGAAATTACTGTTTGTGCATTTACAATATTCATTGATTTTTGCCATTGAAAAACGTCCAGAAATGATTGAAGCTACTGACTGAATGAAAGGAGCTGGCATCTCACTCTCTTTGAATCTTCTTTATCATGCTAAGAGGAGCAGGAAAAAGCAAAAAATTTCAGAATTGCATCTTGCAATGCGGAGAAATTACTGTTTGTGCATTTACAATATTCATTGATTTTTGCCATTGAAAAACGTCCAGAAATGATTGAAGCTACTGACTGAATGAAAGGAGCTGGCATCTCACTCTCTTTGAATCTTCTTTATCATGCTAAGAGGAGCAGGAAAAAGCAAAAAATTTCAGAATTGCACCTTGCAATGCGGAGAAATTACTGTTTGTGCATTTACAATATTCATTGACTTTTGCCATTGAAAAACGTCCAGAAATGATTGAAGCTACTGACTGAATGAAAGGAGCTGGAATCTCACTCTCTTTGAATCTTCTTTATCATGCTAAGAGGAGCAGGAAAAAGCAAAAAATTTCAGAATTGCAACTTGCAAGGCGGAGAAATTACTGTTTGTGCATTTACAATATTCATTGATTTTTGCCATTGAAAAACATCATGTTATTCATATACCAGAAATGATTGAAGCTACTGACTGAATGAAAGGAGCTGGCATCTCACTCTCTTTGAATCTTCTTTATCATGCTAAGAGGAGCAGGAAAAAGCAAAAAATTTCAGAATTGCACCTTGCAATGCGGAGAAATTACTGTTTGTGCATTTACAATATTCATTGATTTTTGCCATTGAAAAACATCCAGAAATGATTGAAGCTACTGACTGAATGAAAGGAGCTGGCATCTCACTCTCTTTGAATCTTCTTTATCATGCTAAGAGGAGCAGGAAAAAGCAAAAAATTTCAGAATTGCACCTTGCAATGCGGAGAAATTACTGTTTGTGCATTTACAATATTCATTAATTTTTGCCATTGAAAAACATCATGTTATTCATATCCCAGAAATGTTTGAAGCTACTGACTGAATGAAAGAAGCTGGCATCTCACTCTCTTTGAATCTTCTTTATCATGCTAAGAGGAGCAGGAAAAAGCAAAAAATTTCAGAATTGCACCTTGCAATGCGGAGAAATTACTGTTTGTGCATTTACAATATTCATTGATTTTTGCCATTGAAAAACGTCCAGAAATGATTGAAGCTACTGACTGAATGAAAGGAGCTGGCATCTCACTCTCTTTGAATCTTCTTTATCATGCTAAGAGGAGCAGGAAAAAGCAAAAAATTTCAGAATTGCACCTTGCAATGCGGAGAAATTACTGTTTGTGCATTTACAATATTCATTGATTTTTGCCATTGAAAAACATCATGTTATTCATATACCAGAAATGTTTGAAGCTACTGACTGAATGAAAGGAGCTGGCATCTCACTCTCTTTGAATCTTCTTTATCATGCTAAGAGGAGCAGGAAAAAGCAAAAAATTTCAGAATTGCACCTTGCAATGCGGAGAAATTACTGTTTGTGCATTTACAATATTCATTGATATTTGCCATTGAAAAACATCATGTTATTCATATACCAGAAATGATTGAAGCTACTGACTGAATGAAAGGAGCTGGCATCTCACTCTCTTTGAATCTTCTTTATCATGCTGAGGAGCAGGAAAAAGCAAAAAATTTCAGAATTGCACCTTGCAATGCGGAGAAATTACTGTTTGTGCATTTACAATATTCATTGATTTTTGCATTGAAAAACGTCCAGAAATGACTGAAGCTACTGACTGAATGAAAGGAGCTGGCATCTCACTCTCTTTGAATCTTCTTTATCATGCTAAGAGGAGCAGGAAAAAGCAAAAAATTTCAGAATTGCATCTTGCAATGCGGAGAAATTACTGTTTGTGCATTTACAATATTCATTGATTTTTGCCATTGAAAAACGTCCAGAAATGATTGAAGCTACTGACTGAATGAAAGGAGCTGGCATCTCACTCTCTTTGAATCTTCTTTATCATGCTAAGAGGAGCAGGAAAAAGCAAAAAATTTCAGAATTGCACCTTGCAATGCGGAGAAATTACTGTTTGTGCATTTACAATATTCATTGATTTTTGCCATTGAAAAACATCATGTTATTCATATACCAGAAATGATTGAAGCTACTGACTGAATGAAAGGAGCTGGCATCTCACTCTCTTTGAATCTTCTTTATCATGCTAAGAGGAGCAGGAAAAAGCAAAAAATTTCAGAATTGCACCTTGCAATGCGGAGAAATTACTGTTTGTGCATTTACAATATTCATTGATTTTTGCCATTGAAAAACGTCCAGAAATGATTGAAGCTACTGACTGAATGAAAGGAGCTGGCATCTCACTCTCTTTGAATCTTCTTTATCATGCTAAGAGGAGCAGGAAAAAGCAAAAAATTTCAGAATTGCACCTTGCAATGCGGAGAAATTACTGTTTGTGCATTTACAATATTCATTGATTTTTGCCATTGAAAAACGTCCAGAAATGATTGAAGCTACTGACTGAATGAAAGGAGCTGGCATCTCACTCTCTTTGAATCTTCTTTATCATGCTAGGATTAGCAGGAAAAAGCAAAAAATTTCAGAATTGCACCTGGCAATGTGGAGATATTACTGTTTGTGCATTTACAATATTCATTGAATTTTGCCATTGAAAAACGTCCAGAAATGTTTGAAGCTACTGACTGAATGAAAGGAGCTGGCATCTCACTCTATTTGAATCTTCTTTATCATGCTAGGATTAGCAGGAAAAAGCAAAAAATTTCAGAATTGCACCTTGCAATGTGGAGATATTACTGTTTGTGCATTTACAATATTCATTGATTTTTGCCATTGAAAAACGTCCAGAAATGTTTATACCAGAAATGTTTGAAGCTACTGACTGAATGAAAGGAGCTGGCATCTCACTCTCTTTGAATCTTCTTTATCATGCTAAGAGGAGCAGGAAAAAGCAAAAAATTTCAGAATTGCACCTTGCAATGCGGAGAAATTACTGTTTGTGCATTTACAATATTCATTAATTTTTGCCATTGAAAAACATCCAGAAATGATTGAAGCTACTGACTGAATGAAAGGAGCTGGCATCTCACTCTCTTTGAATCTTCTTTATCATGCTAAGAGGAGCAGGAAAAAGCAAAAAATTTCAGAATTGCACCTTGCAATGCGGAGAAATTACTGTTTGTGCATTTACAATATTCATTGATTTTTGCCATTGAAAAACGTCCAGAAATGATTGAAGCTACTGACTGAATGAAAGGAGCTGGCATCTCACTCTCTTTGAATCTTCTTTATCATGCTAAGAGGAGCAGGAAAAAGCAAAAAATTTCAGAATTGCACCTTGCAATGCGGAGAAATTACTGTTTGTGCATTTACAATATTCATTAATTTTTGCCATTGAAAAACATCATGTTATTCATATCCCAGAAATGTTTGAAGCTACTGACTGAATGAAAGAAGCTGGCATCTCACTCTCTTTGAATCTTCTTTATCATGCTAAGAGGAGCAGGAAAAAGCAAAAAATTTCAGAATTGCACCTTGCAATGCGGAGAAATTACTGTTTGTGCATTTACAATATTCATTGATTTTTGCCATTGAAAAACGTCCAGAAATGATTGAAGCTACTGACTGAATGAAAGGAGCTGGCATCTCACTCTCTTTGAATCTTCTTTATCATGCTAAGAGGAGCAGGAAAAAGCAAAAAATTTCAGAATTGCACCTTGCAATGCGGAGAAATTACTGTTTGTGCATTTACAATATTCATTGATTTTTGCCATTGAAAAACATCATGTTATTCATATACCAGAAATGTTTGAAGCTACTGACTGAATGAAAGGAGCTGGCATCTCACTCTCTTTGAATCTTCTTTATCATGCTAAGAGGAGCAGGAAAAAGCAAAAAATTTCAGAATTGCACCTTGCAATGCGGAGAAATTACTGTTTGTGCATTTACAATATTCATTGATTTTTGCCATTGAAAAACATCATGTTATTCATATACCAGAAATGATTGAAGCTACTGACTGAATGAAAGGAGCTGGCATCTCACTCTCTTTGAATCTTCTTTATCATGCTGAGGAGCAGGAAAAAGCAAAAAATTTCAGAATTGCACCTTGCAATGCGGAGAAATTACTGTTTGTGCATTTACAATATTCATTGATTTTTGCATTGAAAAACGTCCAGAAATGACTGAAGCTACTGACTGAATGAAAGGAGCTGGCATCTCACTCTCTTTGAATCTTCTTTATCATGCTAAGAGGAGCAGGAAAAAGCAAAAAATTTCAGAATTGCATCTTGCAATGCGGAGAAATTACTGTTTGTGCATTTACAATATTCATTGATTTTTGCCATTGAAAAACGTCCAGAAATGATTGAAGCTACTGACTGAATGAAAGGAGCTGGCATCTCACTCTCTTTGAATCTTCTTTATCATGCTAAGAGGAGCAGGAAAAAGCAAAAAATTTCAGAATTGCACCTTGCAATGCGGAGAAATTACTGTTTGTGCATTTACAATATTCATTGATTTTTGCCATTGAAAAACATCATGTTATTCATATACCAGAAATGATTGAAGCTACTGACTGAATGAAAGGAGCTGGCATCTCACTCTCTTTGAATCTTCTTTATCATGCTAAGAGGAGCAGGAAAAAGCAAAAAATTTCAGAATTGCACCTTGCAATGCGGAGAAATTACTGTTTGTGCATTTACAATATTCATTGATTTTTGCCATTGAAAAACGTCCAGAAATGATTGAAGCTACTGACTGAATGAAAGGAGCTGGCATCTCACTCTCTTTGAATCTTCTTTATCATGCTAAGAGGAGCAGGAAAAAGCAAAAAATTTCAGAATTGCACCTTGCAATGCGGAGAAATTACTGTTTGTGCATTTACAATATTCATTGATTTTTGCCATTGAAAAACGTCCAGAAATGATTGAAGCTACTGACTGAATGAAAGGAGCTGGCATCTCACTCTCTTTGAATCTTCTTTATCATGCTAGGATTAGCAGGAAAAAGCAAAAAATTTCAGAATTGCACCTGGCAATGTGGAGATATTACTGTTTGTGCATTTACAATATTCATTGAATTTTGCCATTGAAAAACGTCCAGAAATGTTTGAAGCTACTGACTGAATGAAAGGAGCTGGCATCTCACTCTATTTGAATCTTCTTTATCATGCTAGGATTAGCAGGAAAAAGCAAAAAATTTCAGAATTGCACCTTGCAATGTGGAGATATTACTGTTTGTGCATTTACAATATTCATTGATTTTTGCCATTGAAAAACGTCCAGAAATGTTTATACCAGAAATGTTTGAAGCTACTGACTGAATGAAAGGAGCTGGCATCTCACTCTCTTTGAATCTTCTTTATCATGCTAAGAGGAGCAGGAAAAAGCAAAAAATTTCAGAATTGCACCTTGCAATGCGGAGAAATTACTGTTTGTGCATTTACAATATTCATTGATTTTTGCCATTGAAAAACGTCCAGAAATGACTGAAGCTACTGACTGAATGAAAGGAGCTGGCATCTCACTCTCTTTGAATCTTCTTTATCATGCTAAGAGGAGCAGGAAAAAGCAAAAAATTTCAGAATTGCACCTTGCAATGCGGAGAAATTACTGTTTGTGCATTTACAATATTCATTGATTTTTGCCATTGAAAAACGTCCAGAAATAATTGAAGCTACTGACTGAATGAAAGGAGCTGGCATCTCACTCTCTTTGAATCTTCTTTATCATGCTAAGAGGAGCAGGAAAAAGCAAAAAATTTCAGAATTGCACCTTGCAATGCGGAGAAATTACTGTTTGTGCATTTACAATATTCATTGATTTTTGCCATTGAAAAACATCATGTTATTCATATACCAGAAATGATTGAAGCTACTGACTGAATGAAAGGAGCTGGCATCTCACTCTCTTTGAATCTTCTTTATCATGCTAAGAGGAGCAGGAAAAAGCAAAAAATTTCAGAATTGCACCTTGCAATGCGGAGAAATTACTGTTTGTGCATTTACAATATTCATTGATTTTTGCCATTGAAAAACGTCCAGAAATGATTGAAGCTACTGACTGAATGAAAGGAGCTGGCATCTCACTCTCTTTGAATCTTTTTTATCATGCTAAGAGGAGCAGGAAAAAGCAAAAAATTTCAGAATTGCATCTTGCAATGCGGAGAAATTACTGTTTGTGCATTTACAATATTCATTGATTTTTGCCATTGAAAAACGTCCAGAAATGATTGAAGCTACTGACTGAATGAAAGGAGCTGGCATCTCACTCTCTTTGAATCTTCTTTATCATGCTAAGAGGAGCAGGAAAAAGCAAAAAATTTCAGAATTGCACCTTGCAATGCGGAGAAATTACTGTTTGTGCATTTACAATATTCATTGATTTTTGCCATTGAAAAACGTCCAGAAATGATTGAAGCTACTGACTGAATGAAAGGAGCTGGAATCTCACTCTCTTTGAATCTTCTTTATCATGCTAAGAGGAGCAGGAAAAAGCAAAAAATTTCAGAATTGCAACTTGCAATGCGGAGAAATTACTGTTTGTGCATTTACAATATTCATTGATTTTTGCCATTGAAAAACATCATGTTATTCATATACCAGAAATGATTGAAGCTACTGACTGAATGAAAGGAGCTGGCATCTCACTCTCTTTGAATCTTCTTTATCATGCTAAGAGGAGCAGGAAAAAGCAAAAAATTTCAGAATTGCACCTTGCAATGCGGAGAAATTACTGTTTGTGCATTTACAATATTCATTGATTTTTGCCATTGAAAAACGTCCAGAAATGATTGAAGCTACTGACTGAATGAAAGGAGCTGGCATCTCACTCTCTTTGAATCTTCTTTATCATGCTAAGTGGAGCAGGAAAAAGCAAAAAATTTCAGAATTGCACCTTGCAATGCGGAGAAATTACTGTTTGTGCATTTACAATATTCATTGATTTTTGCCATTGAAAAACGTCCAGAAATGATTGAAGCTACTGACTGAATGAAAGGAGCTGGCATCTCACTCTCTTTGAATCTTCTTTATCATGCTAAGAGGAGCAGGAAAAAGCAAAAAATTTCAGAATTGCACCTTGCAATGCGGAGAAATTACTGTTTGTGCATTTACAATATTCATTGATTTTTGCCATTGAAAAACATCATGTTATTCATATACCAGAAATGTTTGAAGCTACTGACTGAATGAAAGGAGCTGGCATCTCACTCTCTTTGAATCTTCTTTATCATGCTAAGAGGAGCAGGAAAAAGCAAAAAATTTCAGAATTGCACCTTGCAATGCGGAGAAATTACTGTTTGTGCATTTACAATATTCATTGATTTTTGCCATTGAAAAACGTCCAGAAATGATTGAAGCTACTGACTGAATGAAAGGAGCTGGCATCTCACTCTCTTTGAATCTTCTTTATCATGCTAAGAGGAGCAGGAAAATGCAAGAAATTTCAGAATTGCACCTTGCAATGCGGAGAAATTACTGTTTGTGCATTTACAATATTCATTGATTTTTGCCATTGAAAAACATCCAGAAATGATTGAAGCTACTGACTGAATGAAAGGAGCTGGCATCTCACTCTCTTTGAATCTTCTTTATCATGCTAAGAGGAGCAGGAAAAAGCCAAAAATTTCAGAATTGCACCTTGCAATGCGGAGAAATTACTGTTTGTGCATTTACAATATTCATTGATTTTTGCCATTGAAAAACATCATGTTATTCATATACCAGAAATGATTGAAGCTACTGACTGAATGAAAGGAGCTGGCATCTCACTCTCTTTGAATCTTCTTTATCATGCAAAGAGGAGCAGGAAAAAGCAAAAAATTTCAGAATTGCACCTTGCAATGCGGAGAAATTACTGTTTGTGCATTTACAATATTCATTGATTTTTGCCATTGAAAAACGTCCAGAAATGATTGAAGCTACTGACTGAATGAAAGGAGCTGGCATCTCACTCTCTTTGAATCTTCTTTATCATGCTAAGAGGAGCAGGAAAAAGCAAAAAATTTCAGAATTGCACCTTGCAATGCGGAGAAATTACTGTTTGTGCATTTACAATATTCACTGATTTTTGCCATTGAAAAACGTCCAGAAATGATTGAAGCAACTGACTGAATGAAAGGAGCTGGCATCTCACTCTCTTTGAATCTTCTTTATCATGCTAAGAGGAGCAGGAAAAAGCAAAAAATTTCAGAATTGCACCTTGCAATGCGGAGAAATTACTGTTTGTGCATTTACAATATTCATTGATTTTTGCCATTGAAAAACGTCCAGAAATAATTGAAGCTACTGACTGAATGAAAGGAGCTGGCATCTCACTCTCTTTGAATCTTCTTTATCATGCTAAGAGGAGCAGGAAAAAGCAAAAAATTTCAGAATTGCAACTTGCAATGCGGAGAAATTACTGTTTGTGCATTTACAATATTCATTGATTTTTGCCATTGAAAAACATCATGTTATTCATATACCAGAAATGATTGAAGCTACTGACTGAATGAAAGGAGCTGGCATCTCACTCTCTTTGAATCTTCTTTATCATGCTAAGAGGAGCAGGAAAAAGCAAAAAATTTCAGAATTGCACCTTGCAATGCGGAGAAATTACTGTTTGTGCATTTACAATATTCATTGATTTTTGCCATTGAAAAACGTCCAGAAATGATTGAAGCTACTGACTGAATGAAAGGAGCTGGCATCTCACTCTCTTTGAATCTTCTTTATCATGCTAAGAGGAGCAGGAAAAAGCAAAAAATTTCAGAATTGCACCTTGCAATGCGGAGAAATTACTGTTTGTGCTTTTACAATATTCATTGATTTTTGCCATTGAAAAACATCATGTTATTCATATACCAGAAATGTTTGAAGCTACTGACTGAATGAAAGGAGCTGGCATCTCACTCTCTTTGAATCTTCTTTATCATGCTAAGAGGAGCAGGAAAAAGCAAAAAATTTCAGAATTGCACCTTGCAATGCGGAGAAATTACTGTTTGTGCATTTACAATATTCATTGATTTTTGCCATTGAAAAATGTCCAGAAATGATTGAAGCTGCTGACTGAATGAAAGGAGCTGGCATCTCACTCTCTTTGAATCTTCTTTATCATGCTAAGAGGAGCAGGAAAAAGCAAAAAATTTCCGAATTGCACCTTGCAATGCGGAGAAATTACTGTTTGTGCATTTACAATATTCATTGATTTTTGCCATTGAAAAACATCATGTTATTCATATACCAGAAATGATTGAAGCTACTGACTGAATGAAAGGAGCTGGCATCTCACTCTCTTTGAATCTTCTTTATCATGCTAAGAGGAGCAGGAAAAAGCAAAAAATTTCAGAATTGCACCTTGCAATGCGGAGAAATTACTGTTTGTGCATTTACAATATTCATTGATTTTTGCCATTGAAAAACGTCCAGAAATGATTGAAGCTACTGACTGAATGAAAGGAGCTGGCATCTCACTCTCTTTGAATCTTCTTTATCATGCTAAGAGGAGCAGGAAAAAGCAAAAAATTTCAGAATTGCACCTTGCAATGCGGAGAAATTACTGTTTGTGCATTTACAATATTCATTGATTTTTGCCATTGAAAAACGTCCAGAAATGATTGAAGCTACTGACTGAATGAAAGGAGCTGGCATCTCACTCTCTTTGAATCTTCTTTATCATGCTAAGAGGAGCAGGAAAAAGCAAAAAATTTCAGAATTGCACCTTGCAATGCGGAGAAATTACTGTTTGTGCATTTACAATATTCATTGATTTTTGCCATTGAAAAACATCATGTTATTCATATACCAGAAATGTTTGAAGCTACTGACTGAATGAAAGGAGCTGGCATCTCACTCTCTTTGAATCTTCTTTATCATGCTAAGAGGAGCAGGAAAAAGCAAAAAATTTCAGAATTGCACCTTGCAATGCGGAGAAATTACTGTTTGTGCATTTACAATATTCATTGATTTTTGCCATTGAAAAACGTCCAGAAATGATTGAAGCTACTGACTGAATGAAAGGAGCTGGCATCTCACTCTCTTTGAATCTTCTTTATCATGCTAAGAGGAGCAGGAAAAAGCAAAAAATTTCAGAATTGCACCTTGCAATGCGGAGAAATTACTGTTTGTGCATTTACAATATTCATTGATTTTTGCCATTGAAAAACATCATGTTATTCATATGCCAGAAATGATTGAAGCTACTGACTGAATGAAAGGAGCTGGCATCTCGCTCTCTTTGAATCTTCTTTATCATGCTAAGAGGAGCAGGAAAAAGCAAAAAATTTCAGAATTGCACCTTGCAATGCGGAGAAATTACTGTTTGTGCATTTACAATATTCATTGATTTTTGCCATTGAAAAACGTCCAGAAATGATTGAAGCTACTGACTGAATGAAAGGAGCTGGCATCTCACTCTCTTTGAATCTTCTTTATCATGCTAAGAGGAGCAGGAAAAAGCAAAAAATTTCAGAATTGCACCTTGCAATGTGGAGAAATTACTGTTTGTGCATTTACAATATTCATTGATTTTTGCCATTGAAAAACATCATGTTATTCATATACCAGAAATGATTGAAGCTACTGACTGAATGAAAGGAGCTGGCATCTCACTCTCTTTGAATCTTCTTTATCATGCTAAGAGGAGCAGGAAAAAGCAAAAAATTTCAGAATTGCACCTTGCAATGCGGAGAAATTACTGTTTGTGCATTTACAATATTCATTGATTTTTGCCATTGAAAAACGTCCAGAAATGATTGAAGCTACTGACTGAATGAAAGGAGCTGGCATCTCACTCTCTTTGAATCTTCTTTATCATGCTAAGAGGAGCAGGAAAAAGCAAAAAATTTCAGAATTGCACCTTGCAATGCGGAGAAATTACTGTTTGTGCATTTACAATATTCATTGATTTTTGCCATTGAAAAACGTCCAGAAATGATTGAAGCTACTGACTGAATGAAAGGAGCTGGCATCTCACTCTCTTTGAATCTTCTTTATCATGCTAAGAGGAGCAGGAAAAAGCAAAAAATTTCAGAATTGCAACTTGCAATGCGGAGAAATTACTGTTTGTGCATTTACAATATTCATTGATTTTTGCCATTGAAAAACATCATGTTATTCATATACCAGAAATGATTGAAGCTACTGACTGAATGAAAGGAGCTGGCATCTCACTCTCTTTGAATCTTCTTTATCATGCTAAGAGGAGCAGGAAAAAGCAAAAAATTTCAGAATTGCACCTTGCAATGCGGAGAAATTACTGTTTGTGCATTTACAATATTCATTGATTTTTGCCATTGAAAAACATCATGTTATTCATATACCAGAAATGTTTGAAGCTACTGACTGAATGAAAGGAGCTGGCATCGCACTCTCTTTGAATCTTCTTTATCATGCTAAGAGGAGCAGGAAAAAGCAAAAAATTTCAGAATTGCACCTTGCAATGCGGAGAAATTACTGTTTGTGCATTTACAATATTCATTGATTTTTGCCATTGAAAAACGTCCAGAAATGATTGAAGCTACTGACTGAATGAAAGGAGCTGGCATCTCACTCTCTTTGAATCTTCTTTATCATGCTAAGAGGAGCAGGAAAATGCAAGAAATTTCAGAATTGCACCTTGCAATGCGGAGAAATTACTGTTTGTGCATTTACAATATTCATTGATTTTTGCCATTGAAAAACATCCAGAAATGATTGAAGCTACTGACTGAATGAAAGGAGCTGGCATCTCACTCTCTTTGAATCTTCTTTATCATGCTAAGAGGAGCAGGAAAAAGCCAAAAATTTCAGAATTGCACCTTGCAATGCGGAGAAATTACTGTTTGTGCATTTACAATATTAATTGATTTTTGCCATTGAAAAACATCATGTTATTCATATACCAGAAATGATTGAAGCTACTGACTGAATGAAAGGAGCTGGCATCTCACTCTCTTTGAATCTTCTTTATCATGCAAAGAGGAGCAGGAAAAAGCAAAAAATTTCAGAATTGCACCTTGCAATGCGGAGAAATTACTGTTTGTGCATTTACAATATTCATTGATTTTTGCCATTGAAAAACGTCCAGAAATGATTGAAGCTACTGACTGAATGAAAGGAGCTGGCATCTCACTCTCTTTGAATCTTCTTTATCATGCTAAGAGGAGCAGGAAAAAGCAAAAAATTTCAGAATTGCACCTTGCAATGCGGAGAAATTACTGTTTGTGCATTTACAATATTCACTGATTTTTGCCATTGAAAAACGTCCAGAAATGATTGAAGCAACTGACTGAATGAAAGGAGCTGGCATCTCACTCTCTTTGAATCTTCTTTATCATGCTAAGAGGAGCAGGAAAAAGCAAAAAATTTCAGAATTGCACCTTGCAATGCGGAGAAATTACTGTTTGTGCATTTACAATATTCATTGATTTTTGCCATTGAAAAACGTCCAGAAATAATTGAAGCTACTGACTGAATGAAAGGAGCTGGCATCTCACTCTCTTTGAATCTTCTTTATCATGCTAAGAGGAGCAGGAAAAAGCAAAAAATTTCAGAATTGCAACTTGCAATGCGGAGAAATTACTGTTTGTGCATTTACAATATTCATTGATTTTTGCCATTGAAAAACATCATGTTATTCATATACCAGAAATGTTTGAAGCTACTGACTGAATGAAAGGAGCTGGCATCTCACTCTCTTTGAATCTTCTTTATCATGCTAAGAGGAGCAGGAAAAAGCAAAAAATTTCAGAATTGCACCTTGCAATGCGGAGAAATTACTGTTTGTGCATTTACAATATTCATTGATTTTTGCCATTGAAAAACGTCCAGAAATGATTGAAGCTACTGACTGAATGAAAGGAGCTGGCATCTCACTCTCTTTGAATCTTCTTTATCATGCTAAGAGGAGCAGGAAAAAGCAAAAAATTTCAGAATTGCACCTTGCAATGCGGAGAAATTACTGTTTGTGCATTTACAATATTCATTGATTTTTGCCATTGAAAAACATCATGTTATTCATATACCAGAAATGATTGAAGCTACTGACTGAATGAAAGGAGCTGGCATCTCGCTCTCTTTGAATCTTCTTTATCATGCTAAGAGGAGCAGGAAAAAGCAAAAAATTTCAGAATTGCACCTTGCAATGCGGAGAAATTACTGTTTGTGCATTTACAATATTCATTGATTTTTGCCATTGAAAAACGTCCAGAAATGATTGAAGCTACTGACTGAATGAAAGGAGCTGGCATCTCACTCTCTTTGAATCTTCTTTATCATGCTAAGAGGAGCAGGAAAAAGCAAAAAATTTCAGAATTGCACCTTGCAATGTGGAGAAATTACTGTTTGTGCATTTACAATATTCATTGATTTTTGCCATTGAAAAACATCATGTTATTCATATACCAGAAATGATTGAAGCTACTGACTGAATGAAAGGAGCTGGCATCTCACTCTCTTTGAATCTTCTTTATCATGCTAAGAGGAGCAGGAAAAAGCAAAAAATTTCAGAATTGCACCTTGCAATGCGGAGAAATTACTGTTTGTGCATTTACAATATTCATTGATTTTTGCCATTGAAAAACGTCCAGAAATGATTGAAGCTACTGACTGAATGAAAGGAGCTGGCATCTCACTCTCTTTGAATCTTCTTTATCATGCTAAGAGGAGCAGGAAAAAGCAAAAAATTTCAGAATTGCACCTTGCAATGCGGAGAAATTACTGTTTGTGCATTTACAATATTCATTGATTTTTGCCATTGAAAAACGTCCAGAAATGATTGAAGCTACTGACTGAATGAAAGGAGCTGGCATCTCACTCTCTTTGAATCTTCTTTATCATGCTAAGAGGAGCAGGAAAAAGCAAAAAATTTCAGAATTGCAACTTGCAATGCGGAGAAATTACTGTTTGTGCATTTACAATATTCATTGATTTTTGCCATTGAAAAACATCATGTTATTCATATACCAGAAATGATTGAAGCTACTGACTGAATGAAAGGAGCTGGCATCTCACTCTCTTTGAATCTTCTTTATCATGCTAAGAGGAGCAGGAAAAAGCAAAAAATTTCAGAATTGCACCTTGCAATGCGGAGAAATTACTGTTTGTGCATTTACAATATTCATTGATTTTTGCCATTGAAAAACATCATGTTATTCATATACCAGAAATGTTTGAAGCTACTGACTGAATGAAAGGAGCTGGCATCGCACTCTCTTTGAATCTTCTTTATCATGCTAAGAGGAGCAGGAAAAAGCAAAAAATTTCAGAATTGCACCTTGCAATGCGGAGAAATTACTGTTTGTGCATTTACAATATTCATTGATTTTTGCCATTGAAAAACGTCCAGAAATGATTGAAGCTACTGACTGAATGAAAGGAGCTGGCATCTCACTCTCTTTGAATCTTCTTTATCATGCTAAGAGGAGCAGGAAAATGCAAGAAATTTCAGAATTGCACCTTGCAATGCGGAGAAATTACTGTTTGTGCATTTACAATATTCATTGATTTTTGCCATTGAAAAACATCCAGAAATGATTGAAGCTACTGACTGAATGAAAGGAGCTGGCATCTCACTCTCTTTGAATCTTCTTTATCATGCTAAGAGGAGCAGGAAAAAGCCAAAAATTTCAGAATTGCACCTTGCAATGCGGAGAAATTACTGTTTGTGCATTTACAATATTCATTGATTTTTGCCATTGAAAAACATCATGTTATTCATATACCAGAAATGATTGAAGCTACTGACTGAATGAAAGGAGCTGGCATCTCACTCTCTTTGAATCTTCTTTATCATGCAAAGAGGAGCAGGAAAAAGCAAAAAATTTCAGAATTGCACCTTGCAATGCGGAGAAATTACTGTTTGTGCATTTACAATATTCATTGATTTTTGCCATTGAAAAACGTCCAGAAATGATTGAAGCTACTGACTGAATGAAAGGAGCTGGCATCTCACTCTCTTTGAATCTTCTTTATCATGCTAAGAGGAGCAGGAAAAAGCAAAAAATTTCAGAATTGCACCTTGCAATGCGGAGAAATTACTGTTTGTGCATTTACAATATTCATTGATTTTTGCCATTGAAAAACGTCCAGAAATGATTGAAGCTACTGACTGAATGAAAGGAGCTGGCATCTCACTCTCTTTGAATCTTCTTTATCATGCTAAGAGGAGCAGGAAAAAGCAAAAAATTTCAGAATTGCACCTTGCAATGCGGAGAAATTACTGTTTGTGCATTTACAATATTCATTGATTTTTGCCATTGAAAAACATCATGTTATTCATATACCAGAAATGATTGAAGCTACTGACTGAATGAAAGGAGCTGGCATCTCGCTCTCTTTGAATCTTCTTTATCATGCTAAGAGGAGCAGGAAAAAGCAAAAAATTTCAGAATTGCAACTTGCAATGCGGAGAAATTACTGTTTGTGCATTTACAATATTCATTGATTTTTGCCATTGAAAAACATCATGTTATTCATATACCAGAAATGTTTGAAGCTACTGACTGAATGAAAGGAGCTGGCATCTCACTCTCTTTGAATCTTCTTTATCATGCTAAGAGGAGCAGGAAAAAGCAAAAAATTTCAGAATTGCACCTTGCAATGCGGAGAAATTACTGTTTGTGCATTTACAATATTCATTGATTTTTGCCATTGAAAAACGTCCAGAAATGATTGAAGCTACTGACTGAATGAAAGGAGCTGGCATCTCACTCTCTTTGAATCTTCTTTATCATGCTAAGAGGAGCAGGAAAAAGCAAAAAATTTCAGAATTGCACCTTGCAATGCGGAGAAATTACTGTTTGTGCATTTACAATATTCATTGATTTTTGCCATTGAAAAACATCATGTTATTCATATACCAGAAATGATTGAAGCTACTGACTGAATGAAAGGAGCTGGCATCTCGCTCTCTTTGAATCTTCTTTATCATGCTAAGAGGAGCAGGAAAAAGCAAAAAATTTCAGAATTGCACCTTGCAATGCGGAGAAATTACTGTTTGTGCATTTACAATATTCATTGATTTTTGCCATTGAAAAACGTCCAGAAATGATTGAAGCTACTGACTGAATGAAAGGAGCTGGCATCTCACTCTCTTTGAATCTTCTTTATCATGCTAAGAGGAGCAGGAAAAAGCAAAAAATTTCAGAATTGCACCTTGCAATGTGGAGAAATTACTGTTTGTGCATTTACAATATTCATTGATTTTTGCCATTGAAAAACATCATGTTATTCATATACCAGAAATGATTGAAGCTACTGACTGAATGAAAGGAGCTGGCATCTCACTCTCTTTGAATCTTCTTTATCATGCTAAGAGGAGCAGGAAAAAGCAAAAAATTTCAGAATTGCACCTTGCAATGCGGAGAAATTACTGTTTGTGCATTTACAATATTCATTGATTTTTGCCATTGAAAAACGTCCAGAAATGATTGAAGCTACTGACTGAATGAAAGGAGCTGGCATCTCACTCTCTTTGAATCTTCTTTATCATGCTAAGAGGAGCAGGAAAAAGCAAAAAATTTCAGAATTGCACCTTGCAATGCGGAGAAATTACTGTTTGTGCATTTACAATATTCATTGATTTTTGCCATTGAAAAACGTCCAGAAATGATTGAAGCT
The DNA here is from genome assembly GCF_046119375.1 of Phyllobates terribilis. Classification (NCBI taxonomy): domain Eukaryota; kingdom Metazoa; phylum Chordata; class Amphibia; order Anura; family Dendrobatidae; genus Phyllobates; species Phyllobates terribilis. The sequence continues at coordinate 80,079 of NW_027365690.1, read as the reverse complement.
ACTGACTGAATGAAAGGAGCTGGCATCTCACTCTCTTTGAATCTTCTTTATCATGCTAAGAGGAGCAGGAAAAAGCAAAAAATTTCAGAATTGCAACTTGCAATGCGGAGAAATTACTGTTTGTGCATTTACAATATTCATTGATTTTTGCCATTGAAAAACATCATGTTATTCATATACCAGAAATGATTGAAGCTACTGACTGAATGAAAGGAGCTGGCATCTCACTCTCTTTGAATCTTCTTTATCATGCTAAGAGGAGCAGGAAAAAGCAAAAAATTTCAGAATTGCACCTTGCAATGCGGAGAAATTACTGTTTGTGCATTTACAATATTCATTGATTTTTGCCATTGAAAAACATCATGTTATTCATATACCAGAAATGTTTGAAGCTACTGACTGAATGAAAGGAGCTGGCATCGCACTCTCTTTGAATCTTCTTTATCATGCTAAGAGGAGCAGGAAAAAGCAAAAAATTTCAGAATTGCACCTTGCAATGCGGAGAAATTACTGTTTGTGCATTTACAATATTCATTGATTTTTGCCATTGAAAAACGTCCAGAAATGATTGAAGCTACTGACTGAATGAAAGGAGCTGGCATCTCACTCTCTTTGAATCTTCTTTATCATGCTAAGAGGAGCAGGAAAATGCAAGAAATTTCAGAATTGCACCTTGCAATGCGGAGAAATTACTGTTTGTGCATTTACAATATTCATTGATTTTTGCCATTGAAAAACATCCAGAAATGATTGAAGCTACTGACTGAATGAAAGGAGCTGGCATCTCACTCTCTTTGAATCTTCTTTATCATGCTAAGAGGAGCAGGAAAAAGCCAAAAATTTCAGAATTGCACCTTGCAATGCGGAGAAATTACTGTTTGTGCATTTACAATATTCATTGATTTTTGCCATTGAAAAACATCATGTTATTCATATACCAGAAATGATTGAAGCTACTGACTGAATGAAAGGAGCTGGCATCTCACTCTCTTTGAATCTTCTTTATCATGCAAAGAGGAGCAGGAAAAAGCAAAAAATTTCAGAATTGCACCTTGCAATGCGGAGAAATTACTGTTTGTGCATTTACAATATTCATTGATTTTTGCCATTGAAAAACGTCCAGAAATGATTGAAGCTACTGACTGAATGAAAGGAGCTGGCATCTCACTCTCTTTGAATCTTCTTTATCATGCTAAGAGGAGCAGGAAAAAGCAAAAAATTTCAGAATTGCACCTTGCAATGCGGAGAAATTACTGTTTGTGCATTTACAATATTCATTGATTTTTGCCATTGAAAAACGTCCAGAAATGATTGAAGCTACTGACTGAATGAAAGGAGCTGGCATCTCACTCTCTTTGAATCTTCTTTATCATGCTAAGAGGAGCAGGAAAAAGCAAAAAATTTCAGAATTGCACCTTGCAATGCGGAGAAATTACTGTTTGTGCATTTACAATATTCATTGATTTTTGCCATTGAAAAACATCATGTTATTCATATACCAGAAATGATTGAAGCTACTGACTGAATGAAAGGAGCTGGCATCTCGCTCTCTTTGAATCTTCTTTATCATGCTAAGAGGAGCAGGAAAAAGCAAAAAATTTCAGAATTGCACCTTGCAATGCGGAGAAATTACTGTTTGTGCATTTACAATATTCATTGATTTTTGCCATTGAAAAACGTCCAGAAATGATTGAAGCTACTGACTGAATGAAAGGAGCTGGCATCTCACTCTCTTTGAATCTTCTTTATCATGCTAAGAGGAGCAGGAAAAAGCAAAAAATTTCAGAATTGCACCTTGCAATGTGGAGAAATTACTGTTTGTGCATTTACAATATTCATTGATTTTTGCCATTGAAAAACATCATGTTATTCATATACCAGAAATGATTGAAGCTACTGACTGAATGAAAGGAGCTGGCATCTCACTCTCTTTGAATCTTCTTTATCATGCTAAGAGGAGCAGGAAAAAGCAAAAAATTTCAGAATTGCACCTTGCAATGCGGAGAAATTCCTGTTTGTGCATTTACAATATTCATTGATTTTTGCCATTGAAAAACGTCCAGAAATGATTGAAGCTACTGACTGAATGAAAGGAGCTGGCATCTCACTCTCTTTGAATCTTCTTTATCATGCTAAGAGGAGCAGGAAAAAGCAAAAAATTTCAGAATTGCACCTTGCAATGCGGAGAAATTACTGTTTGTGCATTTACAATATTCATTGATTTTTGCCATTGAAAAACGTCCAGAAATGATTGAAGCTACTGACTGAATGAAAGGAGCTGGCATCTCACTCTCTTTGAATCTTCTTTATCATGCTAAGAGGAGCAGGAAAAAGCAAAAAATTTCAGAATTGCAACTTGCAATGCGGAGAAATTACTGTTTGTGCATTTACAATATTCATTGATTTTTGCCATTGAAAAACATCATGTTATTCATATACCAGAAATGATTGAAGCTACTGACTGAATGAAAGGAGCTGGCATCTCACTCTCTTTGAATCTTCTTTATCATGCTAAGAGGAGCAGGAAAAAGCAAAAAATTTCAGAATTGCACCTTGCAATGCGGAGAAATTACTGTTTGTGCATTTACAATATTCATTGATTTTTGCCATTGAAAAACATCATGTTATTCATATACCAGAAATGTTTGAAGCTACTGACTGAATGAAAGGAGCTGGCATCGCACTCTCTTTGAATCTTCTTTATCATGCTAAGAGGAGCAGGAAAAAGCAAAAAATTTCAGAATTGCACCTTGCAATGCGGAGAAATTACTGTTTGTGCATTTACAATATTCATTGATTTTTGCCATTGAAAAACGTCCAGAAATGATTGAAGCTACTGACTGAACGAAAGGAGCTGGCATCTCACTCTCTTTGAATCTTCTTTATCATGCTAAGAGGAGCAGGAAAATGCAAGAAATTTCAGAATTGCACCTTGCAATGCGGAGAAATTACTGTTTGTGCATTTACAATATTCATTGATTTTTGCCATTGAAAAACATCCAGAAATGATTGAAGCTACTGACTGAATGAAAGGAGCTGGCATCTCACTCTCTTTGAATCTTCTTTATCATGCTAAGAGGAGCAGGAAAAAGCCAAAAATTTCAGAATTGCACCTTGCAATGCGGAGAAATTACTGTTTGTGCATTTACAATATTCATTGATTTTTGCCATTGAAAAACATCATGTTATTCATATACCAGAAATGATTGAAGCTACTGACTGAATGAAAGGAGCTGGCATCTCACTCTCTTTGAATCTTCTTTATCATGCAAAGAGGAGCAGGAAAAAGCAAAAAATTTCAGAATTGCACCTTGCAATGCGGAGAAATTACTGTTTGTGCATTTACAATATTCATTGATTTTTGCCATTGAAAAACGTCCAGAAATGATTGAAGCTACTGACTGAATGAAAGGAGCTGGCATCTCACTCTCTTTGAATCTTCTTTATCATGCTAAGAGGAGCAGGAAAAAGCAAAAAATTTCAGAATTGCACCTTGCAATGCGGAGAAATTACTGTTTGTGCATTTACAATATTCACTGATTTTTGCCATTGAAAAACGTCCAGAAATGATTGAAGCAACTGACTGAATGAAAGGAGCTGGCATCTCACTCTCTTTGAATCTTCTTTATCATGCTAAGAGGAGCAGGAAAAAGCAAAAAATTTCAGAATTGCACCTTGCAATGCGGAGAAATTACTGTTTGTGCATTTACAATATTCATTGATTTTTGCCATTGAAAAACGTCCAGAAATAATTGAAGCTACTGACTGAATGAAAGGAGCTGGCATCTCACTCTCTTTGAATCTTCTTTATCATGCTAAGAGGAGCAGGAAAAAGCAAAAAATTTCAGAATTGCAACTTGCAATGCGGAGAAATTACTGTTTGTGCATTTACAATATTCATTGATTTTTGCCATTGAAAAACATCATGTTATTCATATACCAGAAATGATTGAAGCTACTGACTGAATGAAAGGAGCTGGAATCTCACTCTCTTTGAATCTTCTTTATCATGCTAAGAGGAGCAGGAAAAAGCAAAAAATTTCAGAATGGCACCTTGCAATGCGGAGAAATTACTGTTTGTGCATTTACAATATTCATTGATTTTTGCCATTGAAAAACGTCCAGAAATGATTGAAGCTACTGACTGAATGAAAGGAGCTGGCATCTCACTCTCTTTGAATCTTCTTTATCATGCTAAGAGGAGCAGGAAAAAGCAAAAAATTTCAGAATTGCACCTTGCAATGCGGAGAAATTACTGTTTGTGCTTTTACAATATTCATTGATTTTTGCCATTGAAACACATCATGTTATTCATATACCAGAAATGTTTGAAGCTACTGACTGAATGAAAGGAGCTGGCATCTCACTCTCTTTGAATCTTCTTTATCATGCTAAGAGGAGCAGGAAAAAGCAAAACATTTCAGAATTGCACCTTGCAATGCGGAGAAATTACTGTTTGTGCATTTACAATATTCATTGATTTTTGCCATGGAAAAATGTCCAGAAATGATTGAAACTGCTGACTGAATGAAAGGAGCTGGCATCTCACTCTCTTTGAATCTTCTTTATCATGCTAAGAGGAGCAGGAAAAAGCAAAAAATTTCAGAATTGCACCTTGCAATGCGGAGAAATTACTGTTTGTGCATTTACAATATTCATTGATTTTTGCCATTGAAAAACATCATGTTATTCATATACCAGAAATGATTGAAGCTACTGACTGAATGAAAGGAGCTGGCATCTCACTCTCTTTGAATCTTCTTTATCATGCTAAGAGGAGCAGGAAAAAGCAAAAAATTTCAGAATTGCACCTTGCAATGCGGAGAAATTACTGTTTGTGCATTTACAATATTCATTGATTTTTGCCATTGAAAAACGTCCAGAAATGATTGAAGCTACTGACTGAATGAAAGGAGCTGGCATCTCACTCTCTTTGAATCTTCTTTATCATGCTAAGAGGAGCAGGAAAAAGCAAAAAATTTCAGAATTGCACCTTGCAATGCGGAGAAATTACTGTTTGTGCATTTACAATATTCATTGATTTTTGCCATTGAAAAACGTCCAGAAATGATTGAAGCTACTGACTGAATGAAAGGAGCTGGCATCTCACTCTCTTTGAATCTTCTTTATCATGCTAAGAGGAGCAGGAAAAAGCAAAAAATTTCAGAATTGCACCTTGCAATGTGGAGAAATTACTGTTTGTGCATTTACAATATTCATTGATTTTTGCCATTGAAAAACATCATGTTATTCATATACCAGAAATGATTGAAGCTACTGACTGAATGAAAGGAGCTGGCATCTCACTCTCTTTGAATCTTCTTTATCATGCTAAGAGGAGCAGGAAAAAGCAAAAAATTTCAGAATTGCACCTTGCAATGCGGAGAAATTACTGTTTGTGCATTTACAATATTCATTGATTTTTGCCATTGAAAAACGTCCAGAAATGATTGAAGCTACTGACTGAATGAAAGGAGCTGGCATCTCACTCTCTTTGAATCTTCTTTATCATGCTAAGAGGAGCAGGAAAAAGCAAAAAATTTCAGAATTGCACCTTGCAATGCGGAGAAATTACTGTTTGTGCATTTACAATATTCATTGATTTTTGCCATTGAAAAACGTCCAGAAATGATTGAAGCTACTGACTGAATGAAAGGAGCTGGCATCTCACTCTCTTTGAATCTTCTTTATCATGCTAAGAGGAGCAGGAAAAAGCAAAAAATTTCAGAATTGCAACTTGCAATGCGGAGAAATTACTGTTTGTGCATTTACAATATTCATTGATTTTTGCCATTGAAAAACATCATGTTATTCATATACCAGAAATGATTGAAGCTACTGACTGAATGAAAGGAGCTGGCATCTCACTCTCTTTGAATCTTCTTTATCATGCTAAGAGGAGCAGGAAAAAGCAAAAAATTTCAGAATTGCACCTTGCAATGCGGAGAAATTACTGTTTGTGCATTTACAATATTCATTGATTTTTGCCATTGAAAAACATCATGTTATTCATATACCAGAAATGTTTGAAGCTACTGACTGAATGAAAGGAGCTGGCATCGCACTCTCTTTGAATCTTCTTTATCATGCTAAGAGGAGCAGGAAAAAGCAAAAAATTTCAGAATTGCACCTTGCAATGCGGAGAAATTACTGTTTGTGCATTTACAATATTCATTGATTTTTGCCATTGAAAAACGTCCAGAAATGATTGAAGCTACTGACTGAATGAAAGGAGCTGGCATCTCACTCTCTTTGAATCTTCTTTATCATGCTAAGAGGAGCAGGAAAATGCAAGAAATTTCAGAATTGCACCTTGCAATGCGGAGAAATTACTGTTTGTGCATTTACAATATTCATTGATTTTTGCCATTGAAAAACATCCAGAAATGATTGAAGCTACTGACTGAATGAAAGGAGCTGGCATCTCACTCTCTTTGAATCTTCTTTATCATGCTAAGAGGAGCAGGAAAAAGCCAAAAATTTCAGAATTGCACCTTGCAATGCGGAGAAATTACTGTTTGTGCATTTACAATATTAATTGATTTTTGCCATTGAAAAACATCATGTTATTCATATACCAGAAATGATTGAAGCTACTGACTGAATGAAAGGAGCTGGCATCTCACTCTCTTTGAATCTTCTTTATCATGCAAAGAGGAGCAGGAAAAAGCAAAAAATTTCAGAATTGCACCTTGCAATGCGGAGAAATTACTGTTTGTGCATTTACAATATTCATTGATTTTTGCCATTGAAAAACGTCCAGAAATGATTGAAGCTACTGACTGAATGAAAGGAGCTGGCATCTCACTCTCTTTGAATCTTCTTTATCATGCTAAGAGGAGCAGGAAAAAGCAAAAAATTTCAGAATTGCACCTTGCAATGCGGAGAAATTACTGTTTGTGCATTTACAATATTCACTGATTTTTGCCATTGAAAAACGTCCAGAAATGATTGAAGCAACTGACTGAATGAAAGGAGCTGGCATCTCACTCTCTTTGAATCTTCTTTATCATGCTAAGAGGAGCAGGAAAAAGCAAAAAATTTCAGAATTGCACCTTGCAATGCGGAGAAATTACTGTTTGTGCATTTACAATATTCATTGATTTTTGCCATTGAAAAACGTCCAGAAATAATTGAAGCTACTGACTGAATGAAAGGAGCTGGCATCTCACTCTCTTTGAATCTTCTTTATCATGCTAAGAGGAGCAGGAAAAAGCAAAAAATTTCAGAATTGCAACTTGCAATGCGGAGAAATTACTGTTTGTGCATTTACAATATTCATTGATTTTTGCCATTGAAAAACATCATGTTATTCATATACCAGAAATGTTTGAAGCTACTGACTGAATGAAAGGAGCTGGCATCTCACTCTCTTTGAATCTTCTTTATCATGCTAAGAGGAGCAGGAAAAAGCAAAAAATTTCAGAATTGCACCTTGCAATGCGGAGAAATTACTGTTTGTGCATTTACAATATTCATTGATTTTTGCCATTGAAAAACGTCCAGAAATGATTGAAGCTACTGACTGAATGAAAGGAGCTGGCATCTCACTCTCTTTGAATCTTCTTTATCATGCTAAGAGGAGCAGGAAAAAGCAAAAAATTTCAGAATTGCACCTTGCAATGCGGAGAAATTACTGTTTGTGCATTTACAATATTCATTGATTTTTGCCATTGAAAAACATCATGTTATTCATATACCAGAAATGATTGAAGCTACTGACTGAATGAAAGGAGCTGGCATCTCGCTCTCTTTGAATCTTCTTTATCATGCTAAGAGGAGCAGGAAAAAGCAAAAAATTTCAGAATTGCACCTTGCAATGCGGAGAAATTACTGTTTGTGCATTTACAATATTCATTGATTTTTGCCATTGAAAAACGTCCAGAAATGATTGAAGCTACTGACTGAATGAAAGGAGCTGGCATCTCACTCTCTTTGAATCTTCTTTATCATGCTAAGAGGAGCAGGAAAAAGCAAAAAATTTCAGAATTGCACCTTGCAATGTGGAGAAATTACTGTTTGTGCATTTACAATATTCATTGATTTTTGCCATTGAAAAACATCATGTTATTCATATACCAGAAATGATTGAAGCTACTGACTGAATGAAAGGAGCTGGCATCTCACTCTCTTTGAATCTTCTTTATCATGCTAAGAGGAGCAGGAAAAAGCAAAAAATTTCAGAATTGCACCTTGCAATGCGGAGAAATTACTGTTTGTGCATTTACAATATTCATTGATTTTTGCCATTGAAAAACGTCCAGAAATGATTGAAGCTACTGACTGAATGAAAGGAGCTGGCATCTCACTCTCTTTGAATCTTCTTTATCATGCTAAGAGGAGCAGGAAAAAGCAAAAAATTTCAGAATTGCACCTTGCAATGCGGAGAAATTACTGTTTGTGCATTTACAATATTCATTGATTTTTGCCATTGAAAAACGTCCAGAAATGATTGAAGCTACTGACTGAATGAAAGGAGCTGGCATCTCACTCTCTTTGAATCTTCTTTATCATGCTAAGAGGAGCAGGAAAAAGCAAAAAATTTCAGAATTGCAACTTGCAATGCGGAGAAATTACTGTTTGTGCATTTACAATATTCATTGATTTTTGCCATTGAAAAACATCATGTTATTCATATACCAGAAATGATTGAAGCTACTGACTGAATGAAAGGAGCTGGCATCTCACTCTCTTTGAATCTTCTTTATCATGCTAAGAGGAGCAGGAAAAAGCAAAAAATTTCAGAATTGCACCTTGCAATGCGGAGAAATTACTGTTTGTGCATTTACAATATTCATTGATTTTTGCCATTGAAAAACATCATGTTATTCATATACCAGAAATGTTTGAAGCTACTGACTGAATGAAAGGAGCTGGCATCGCACTCTCTTTGAATCTTCTTTATCATGCTAAGAGGAGCAGGAAAAAGCAAAAAATTTCAGAATTGCACCTTGCAATGCGGAGAAATTACTGTTTGTGCATTTACAATATTCATTGATTTTTGCCATTGAAAAACGTCCAGAAATGATTGAAGCTACTGACTGAATGAAAGGAGCTGGCATCTCACTCTCTTTGAATCTTCTTTATCATGCTAAGAGGAGCAGGAAAATGCAAGAAATTTCAGAATTGCACCTTGCAATGCGGAGAAATTACTGTTTGTGCATTTACAATATTCATTGATTTTTGCCATTGAAAAACATCCAGAAATGATTGAAGCTACTGACTGAATGAAAGGAGCTGGCATCTCACTCTCTTTGAATCTTCTTTATCATGCTAAGAGGAGCAGGAAAAAGCCAAAAATTTCAGAATTGCACCTTGCAATGCGGAGAAATTACTGTTTGTGCATTTACAATATTCATTGATTTTTGCCATTGAAAAACATCATGTTATTCATATACCAGAAATGATTGAAGCTACTGACTGAATGAAAGGAGCTGGCATCTCACTCTCTTTGAATCTTCTTTATCATGCAAAGAGGAGCAGGAAAAAGCAAAAAATTTCAGAATTGCACCTTGCAATGCGGAGAAATTACTGTTTGTGCATTTACAATATTCATTGATTTTTGCCATTGAAAAACGTCCAGAAATGATTGAAGCTACTGACTGAATGAAAGGAGCTGGCATCTCACTCTCTTTGAATCTTCTTTATCATGCTAAGAGGAGCAGGAAAAAGCAAAAAATTTCAGAATTGCACCTTGCAATGCGGAGAAATTACTGTTTGTGCATTTACAATATTCACTGATTTTTGCCATTGAAAAACGTCCAGAAATGATTGAAGCAACTGACTGAATGAAAGGAGCTGGCATCTCACTCTCTTTGAATCTTCTTTATCATGCTAAGAGGAGCAGGAAAAAGCAAAAAATTTCAGAATTGCACCTTGCAATGCGGAGAAATTACTGTTTGTGCATTTACAATATTCATTGATTTTTGCCATTGAAAAACGTCCAGAAATAATTGAAGCTACTGACTGAATGAAAGGAGCTGGCATCTCACTCTCTTTGAATCTTCTTTATCATGCTAAGAGGAGCAGGAAAAAGCAAAAAATTTCAGAATTGCAACTTGCAATGCGGAGAAATTACTGTTTGTGCATTTACAATATTCATTGATTTTTGCCATTGAAAAACATCATGTTATTCATATACCAGAAATGATTGAAGCTACTGACTGAATGAAAGGAGCTGGAATCTCACTCTCTTTGAATCTTCTTTATCATGCTAAGAGGAGCAGGAAAAAGCAAAAAATTTCAGAATGGCACCTTGCAATGCGGAGAAATTACTGTTTGTGCATTTACAATATTCATTGATTTTTGCCATTGAAAAACGTCCAGAAATGATTGAAGCTACTGACTGAATGAAAGGAGCTGGCATCTCACTCTCTTTGAATCTTCTTTATCATGCTAAGAGGAGCAGGAAAAAGCAAAAAATTTCAGAATTGCACCTTGCAATGCGGAGAAATTACTGTTTGTGCTTTTACAATATTCATTGATTTTTGCCATTGAAACACATCATGTTATTCATATACCAGAAATGTTTGAAGCTACTGACTGAATGAAAGGAGCTGGCATCTCACTCTCTTTGAATCTTCTTTATCATGCTAAGAGGAGCAGGAAAAAGCAAAACATTTCAGAATTGCACCTTGCAATGCGGAGAAATTACTGTTTGTGCATTTACAATATTCATTGATTTTTGCCATGGAAAAATGTCCAGAAATGATTGAAGCTGCTGACTGAATGAAAGGAGCTGGCATCTCACTCTCTTTGAATCTTCTTTATCATGCTAAGAGGAGCAGGAAAAAGCAAAAAATTTCAGAATTGCACCTTGCAATGCGGAGAAATTACTGTTTGTGCATTTACAATATTCATTGATTTTTGCCATTGAAAAACATCATGTTATTCATATACCAGAAATGATTGAAGCTACTGACTGAATGAAAGGAGCTGGCATCTCACTCTCTTTGAATCTTCTTTATCATGCTAAGAGGAGCAGGAAAAAGCAAAAAATTTCAGAATTGCACCTTGCAATGCGGAGAAATTACTGTTTGTGCATTTACAATATTCATTGATTTTTGCCATTGAAAAACGTCCAGAAATGATTGAAGCTACTGACTGAATGAAAGGAGCTGGCATCTCACTCTCTTTGAATCTTCTTTATCATGCTAAGAGGAGCAGGAAAAAGCAAAAAATTTCAGAATTGCACCTTGCAATGCGGAGAAATTACTGTTTGTGCATTTACAATATTCATTGATTTTTGCCATTGAAAAACGTCCAGAAATGATTGAAGCTACTGACTGAATGAAAGGAGCTGGCATCTCACTCTCTTTGAATCTTCTTTATCATGCTAAGAGGAGCAGGAAAAAGCAAAAAATTTCAGAATTGCACCTTGCAATGCGGAGAAATTACTGTTTGTGCATTTACAATATTCATTGATTTTTGCCATTGAAAAACATCATGTTATTCATATACCAGAAATGTTTGAAGCTACTGACTGAATGAAAGGAGCTGGCATCTCACTCTCTTTGAATCTTCTTTATCATGCTAAGAGGAGCAGGAAAAAGCAAAAAATTTCAGAATTGCACCTTGCAATGCGGAGAAATTACTGTTTGTGCATTTACAATATTCATTGATTTTTGCCATTGAAAAACGTCCAGAAATGATTGAAGCTACTGACTGAATGAAAGGAGCTGGCATCTCACTCTCTTTGAATCTTCTTTATCATGCTAAGAGGAGCAGGAAAAAGCAAAAAATTTCAGAATTGCACCTTGCAATGCGGAGAAATTACTGTTTGTGCATTTACAATATTCATTGATTTTTGCCATTGAAAAACATCATGTTATTCATATACCAGAAATGATTGAAGCTACTGACTGAATGAAAGGAGCTGGCATCTCGCTCTCTTTGAATCTTCTTTATCATGCTAAGAGGAGCAGGAAAAAGCAAAAAATTTCAGAATTGCACCTTGCAATGCGGAGAAATTACTGTTTGTGCATTTACAATATTCATTGATTTTTGCCATTGAAAAACGTCCAGAAGAGATTGAAGCTACTGACTGAATGAAAGGAGCTGGCATCTCACTCTCTTTGAATCTTCTTTATCATGCTAAGAGGAGCAGGAAAAAGCAAAAAATTTCAGAATTGCACCTTGCAATGTGGAGAAATTACTGTTTGTGCATTTACAATATTCATTGATTTTTGCCATTGAAAAACATCATGTTATTCATATACCAGAAATGATTGAAGCTACTGACTGAATGAAAGGAGCTGGCATCTCACTCTCTTTGAATCTTCTTTATCATGCTAAGAGGAGCAGGAAAAAGCAAAAAATTTCAGAATTGCACCTTGCAATGCGGAGAAATTACTGTTTGTGCATTTACAATATTCATTGATTTTTGCCATTGAAAAACGTCCAGAAATGATTGAAGCTACTGACTGAATGAAAGGAGCTGGCATCTCACTCTCTTTGAATCTTCTTTATCATGCTAAGAGGAGCAGGAAAAAGCAAAAAATTTCAGAATTGCACCTTGCAATGCGGAGAAATTACTGTTTGTGCTTTTACAATATTCATTGATTTTTGCCATTGAAAAACATCATGTTATTCATATACCAGAAATGTTTGAAGCTACTGACTGAATGAAAGGAGCTGGCATCTCACTCTCTTTGAATCTTCTTTATCATGCTAAGAGGAGCAGGAAAAAGCAAAAAATTTCAGAATTGCACCTTGCAATGCGGAGAAATTACTGTTTGTGCATTTACAATATTCATTGATTTTTGCCATTGAAAAACGTCCAGAAATGATTGAAGCTACTGACTGAATGAAAGGAGCTGGCATCTCACTCTCTTTGAATCTTCTTTATCATGCTAAGAGGAGCAGGAAAAAGCAAAAAATTTCAGAATTGCACCTTGCAATGCGGAGAAATTACTGTTTGTGCATTTACAATATTCATTGATTTTTGCCATTGAAAAACGTCCAGAAATGATTGAAGCTACTGACTGAATGAAAGGAGCTGGCATCTCACTCTCTTTGAATCTTCTTTATCATGCTAAGAGGAGCAGGAAAAAGCAAAAAATTTCAGAATTGCAACTTGCAATGCGGAGAAATTACTGTTTGTGCATTTACAATATTCATTGATTTTTGCCATTGAAAAACATCATGTTATTCATATACCAGAAATGATTGAAGCTACTGACTGAATGAAAGGAGCTGGCATCTCACTCTCTTTGAATCTTCTTTATCATGCTAAGAGGAGCAGGAAAAAGCAAAAAATTTATTTCAGAATTGCACCTTGCAATGCGGAGAAATTACTGTTTGTGCATTTACAATATTCATTGATTTTTGCCATTGAAAAACGTCCAGAAATGATTGAAGCTACTGACTGAATGAAAGGAGCTGGCATCTCACTCTCTTTGAATCTTCTTTATCATGCTAAGAGGAGCAGGAAAAAGCAAAAAATTTCAGAATTGCACCTTGCAATGCGGAGAAATTACTGTTTGTGCATTTACAATATTCATTGATTTTTGCCATTGAAAAACGTCCAGAAATGATTGAAGCTACTGACTGAATGAAAGGAGCTGGCATCTCACTCTCTTTGAATCTTCTTTATCATGCTAAGAGGAGCAGGAAAAAGCAAAAAATTTCAGAATTGCACCTTGCAATGCGGAGAAATTACTGTTTGTGCATTTACAATATTCATTAATTTTTGCCATTGAAAAACATCATGTTATTCATATCCCAGAAATGTTTGAAGCTACTGACTGAATGAAAGAAGCTGGCATCTCACTCTCTTTGAATCTTCTTTATCATGCTAAGAGGAGCAGGAAAAAGCAAAAAATTTCAGAATTGCACCTTGCAATGCGGAGAAATTACTGTTTGTGCATTTACAATATTCATTGATTTTTGCCATTGAAAAACGTCCAGAAATGATTGAAGCTACTGACTGAATGAAAGGAGCTGGCATCTCACTCTCTTTGAATCTTCTTTATCATGCTAAGAGGAGCAGGAAAAAGCAAAAAATTTCAGAATTGCACCTTGCAATGCGGAGAAATTACTGTTTGTGCATTTACAATATTCATTGATTTTTGCCATTGAAAAACATCATGTTATTCATATACCAGAAATGTTTGAAGCTACTGACTGAATGAAAGGAGCTGGCATCTCACTCTCTTTGAATCTTCTTTATCATGCTAAGAGGAGCAGGAAAAAGCAAAAAATTTCAGAATTGCACCTTGCAATGCGGAGAAATTACTGTTTGTGCATTTACAATATTCATTGATTTTTGCCATTGAAAAACGTCCAGAAATGATTGAAGCTACTGACTGAATGAAAGGAGCTGGCATCTCACTCTCTTTGAATCTTCTTTATCATGCTAAGAGGAGCAGGAAAATGCAAGAAATTTCAGAATTGCACCTTGCAATGCGGAGAAATTACTGTTTGTGCATTTACAATATTCATTGATTTTTGCCATTGAAAAACATCCAGAAATGATTGAAGCTACTGACTGAATGAAAGGAGCTGGCATCTCACTCTCTTTGAATCTTCTTTATCATGCTAAGAGGAGCAGGAAAAAGCCAAAAATTTCAGAATTGCACCTTGCAATGCGGAGAAATTACTGTTTGTGCATTTACAATATTCATTGATTTTTGCCATTGAAAAACATCATGTTATTCATATACCAGAAATGATTGAAGCTATTGACTGAATGAAAGGAGCTGGCATCTCACTCTCTTTGAATCTTCTTTATCATGCAAAGAGGAGCAGGAAAAAGCAAAAAATTTCAGAATTGCACCTTGCAATGCGGAGAAATTACTGTTTGTGCATTTACAATATTCATTGATTTTTGCCATTGAAAAACGTCCAGAAATGATTGAAGCTACTGACTGAATGAAAGGAGCTGGCATCTCACTCTCTTTGAATCTTCTTTATCATGCTAAGAGGAGCAGGAAAAAGCAAAAAATTTCAGAATTGCACCTTGCAATGCGGAGAAATTACTGTTTGTGCATTTACAATATTCATTGATTTTTGCCATTGAAAAACGTCCAGAAATGATTGAAGCAACTGACTGAATGAAAGGAGCTGGCATCTCACTCTCTTTGAATCTTCTTTATCATGCTAAGAGGAGCAGGAAAAAGCAAAAAATTTCAGAATTGCACCTTGCAATGCGGAGAAATTACTGTTTGTGCATTTACAATATTCATTGATTTTTGCCATTGAAAAACGTCCAGAAATAATTGAAGCTACTGACTGAATGAAAGGAGCTGGCATCTCACTCTCTTTGAATCTTCTTTATCATGCTAAGAGGAGCAGGAAAAAGCAAAAAATTTCAGAATTGCAACTTGCAATGCGGAAAAATTACTGTTTGTGCATTTACAATATTCATTGATTTTTGCCATTGAAAAACATCATGTTATTCATATACCAGAAATGATTGAAGCTACTGACTGAATGAAAGGAGCTGGCATCTCACTCTCTTTGAATCTTCTTTATCATGCTAAGAGGAGCAGGAAAAAGCAAAAAATTTCAGAATTGCACCTTGCAATGCGGAGAAATTACTGTTTGTGCATTTACAATATTCATTGATTTTTGCCATTGAAAAACGTCCAGAAATGATTGAAGCTACTGACTGAATGAAAGGAGCTGGCATCTCACTCTCTTTGAATCTTCTTTATCATGCTAAGAGGAGCAGGAAAAAGCAAAAAATTTCAGAATTGCACCTTGCAATGCGGAGAAATTACTGTTTGTGCTTTTACAATATTCATTGATTTTTGCCATTGAAAAACATCATGTTATTCATATACCAGAAATGTTTGAAGCTACTGACTGAATGAAAGGAGCTGGCATCTCACTCTCTTTGAATCTTCTTTATCATGCTAAGAGGAGCAGGAAAAAGCAAAAAATTTCAGAATTGCACCTTGCAATGCGGAGAAATTACTGTTTGTGCATTTACAATATTCATTGATTTTTGCCATTGAAAAATGTCCAGAAATGATTGAAGCTGCTGACTGAATGAAAGGAGCTGGCATCTCACTCTCTTTGAATCTTCTTTATCATGCTAAGAGGAGCAGGAAAAAGCAAAAAATTTCAGAATTGCACCTTGCAATGCGGAGAAATTACTGTTTGTGCATTTACAATATTCATTGATTTTTGCCATTGAAAAACATCATGTTATTCATATACCAGAAATGATTGAAGCTACTGACTGAATGAAAGGAGCTGGCATCTCACTCTCTTTGAATCTTCTTTATCATGCTAAGAGGAGCAGGAAAAAGCAAAAAATTTCAGAATTGCACCTTGCAATGCGGAAAAATTACTGTTTGTGCATTTACAATATTCATTGATTTTTGCCATTGAAAAACGTCCAGAAATGATTGAAGCTACTGACTGAATGAAAGGAGCTGGCATCTCACTCTCTTTGAATCTTCTTTATCATGCTAAGAGGAGCAGGAAAAAGCAAAAAATTTCAGAATTGCACCTTGCAATGCGGAGAAATTACTGTTTGTGCATTTACAATATTCATTGATTTTTGCCATTGAAAAACGTCCAGAAATGATTGAAGCTACTGACTGAATGAAAGGAGCTGGCATCTCACTCTCTTTGAATCTTCTTTATCATGCTAAGAGGAGCAGGAAAAAGCAAAAAATTTCAGAATTGCACCTTGCAATGCGGAGAAATTACTGTTTGTGCATTTACAATATTCATTGATTTTTGCCATTGAAAAACATCATGTTATTCATATACCAGAAATGTTTGAAGCTACTGACTGAATGAAAGGAGCTGGCATCTCACTCTCTTTGAATCTTCTTTATCATGCTAAGAGGAGCAGGAAAAAGCAAAAAATTTCAGAATTGCACCTTGCAATGCGGAGAAATTACTGTTTGTGCATTTACAATATTCATTGATTTTTGCCATTGAAAAACGTCCAGAAATGATTGAAGCTACTGACTGAATGAAAGGAGCTGGCATCTCACTCTCTTTGAATCTTCTTTATCATGCTAATATGAGCAGGAAAAAGCAAAAAATTTCAGAATTGCACCTTGCAATGCGGAGAAATTACTGTTTGTGCATTTACAATATTCATTGATTTTTGCCATTGAAAAACATCATGTTATTCATATACCAGAAATGATTGAAGCTACTGACTGAATGAAAGGAGCTGGCATCTCGCTCTCTTTGAATCTTCTTTATCATGCTAAGAGGAGCAGGAAAAAGCAAAAAATTTCAGAATTGCACCTTGCAATGCGGAGAAATTACTGTTTGTGCATTTACAATATTCATTGATTTTTGCCATTGAAAAACGTCCAGAAATGATTGAAGCTACTGACTGAATGAAAGGAGCTGGCATCTCACTCTCTTTGAATCTTCTTTATCATGCTAAGAGGAGCAGGAAAAAGCAAAAAATTTCAGAATTGCACCTTGCAATGTGGAGAAATTACTGTTTGTGCATTTACAATATTCATTGATTTTTGCCATTGAAAAACATCATGTTATTCATATACCAGAAATGATTGAAGCTACTGACTGAATGAAAGGAGCTGGCATCTCACTCTCTTTGAATCTTCTTTATCATGCTAAGAGGAGCAGGAAAAAGCAAAAAATTTCAGAATTGCACCTTGCAATGCGGAGAAATTACTGTTTGTGCATTTACAATATTCATTGATTTTTGCCATTGAAAAACGTCCAGAAATGATTGAAGCTACTGACTGAATGAAAGGAGCTGGCATCTCACTCTCTTTGAATCTTCTTTATCATGCTAAGAGGAGCAGGAAAAAGCAAATAATTTCAGAATTGCACCTTGCAATGCGGAGAAATTACTGTTTGTGCTTTTACAATATTCATTGATTTTTGCCATTGAAAAACATCATGTTATTCATATACCAGAAATGTTTGAAGCTACTGACTGAATGAAAGGAGCTGGCATCTCACTCTCTTTGAATCTTCTTTATCATGCTAAGAGGAGCAGGAAAAAGCAAAAAATTTCAGAATTGCACCTTGCAATGCGGAGAAATTACTGTTTGTGCATTTACAATATTCATTGATTTTTGCCATTGAAAAACGTCCAGAAATGATTGAAGCTACTGACTGAATGAAAGGAGCTGGCATCTCACTCTCTTTGAATCTTCTTTATCATGCTAAGAGGAGCAGGAAAAAGCAAAAAATTTCAGAATTGCACCTTGCAATGCGGAGAAATTACTGTTTGTGCATTTACAATATTCATTGATTTTTGCCATTGAAAAACGTCCAGAAATGATTGAAGCTACTGACTGAATGAAAGGAGCTGGCATCTCACTCTCTTTGAATCTTCTTTATCATGCTAAGAGGAGCAGGAAAAAGCAAAAAATTTCAGAATTGCAACTTGCAATGCGGAGAAATTACTGTTTGTGCATTTACAATATTCATTGATTTTTGCCATTGAAAAACATCATGTTATTCATATACCAGAAATGATTGAAGCTACTGACTGAATGAAAGGAGCTGGCATCTCACTCTCTTTGAATCTTCTTTATCATGCTAAGAGGAGCAGGAAAAAGCAAAAAATTTCAGAATTGCACCTTGCAATGCGGAGAAATTACTGTTTGTGCATTTACAATATTCATTGATTTTTGCCATTGAAAAACGTCCAGAAATGATTGAAGCTACTGACTGAATGAAAGGAGCTGGCATCTCACTCTCTTTGAATCTTCTTTATCATGCTAAGAGGAGCAGGAAAAAGCAAAAAATTTCAGAATTGCACCTTGCAATGCGGAGAAATTACTGTTTGTGCATTTACAATATTCATTGATTTTTGCCATTGAAAAACGTCCAGAAATGATTGAAGCTACTGACTGAATGAAAGGAGCTGGCATCTCACTCTCTTTGAATCTTCTTTATCATGCTAAGAGGAGCAGGAAAAAGCAAAAAATTTCAGAATTGCACCTTGCAATGCGGAGAAATTACTGTTTGTGCATTTACAATATTCATTGATTTTTGCCATTGAAAAACATCATGTTATTCATATACCAGAAATGTTTGAAGCTACTGACTGAATGAAAGGAGCTGGCATCTCACTCTCTTTGAATCTTCTTTATCATGCTAAGAGGAGCAGGAAAAAGCAAAAAATTTCAGAATTGCACCTTGCAATGCGGAGAAATTACTGTTTGTGCATTTACAATATTCATTGATTTTTGCCATTGAAAAACGTCCAGAAATGATTGAAGCTACTGACTGAATGAAAGGAGCTGGCATCTCACTCTCTTTGAATCTTCTTTATCATGCTAAGAGGAGCAGGAAAAAGCAAAAAATTTCAGAATTGCACCTTGCAATGCGGAGAAATTACTGTTTGTGCATTTACAATATTCATTGATTTTTGCCATTGAAAAACATCATGTTATTCATATACCAGAAATGATTGAAGCTACTGACTGAATGAAAGGAGCTGGCATCTCACTCTCTTTGAATCTTCTTTATCATGCTAAGAGGAGCAGGAAAAAGCAAAAAATTTCAGAATTGCACCTTGCAATGCGGAGAAATTACTGTTTGTGCATTTACAATATTCATTGATTTTTGCCATTGAAAAACGTCCAGAAATGATTGAAGCTACTGACTGAATGAAAGGAGCTGGCATCTCACTCTCTTTGAATCTTCTTTATCATGCTAAGAGGAGCAGGAAAAAGCAAAAAATTTCAGAATTGCACCTTGCAATGCGGAGAAATTACTGTTTGTGCATTTACAATATTCATTGATTTTTGCCATTGAAAAACGTCCAGAAATGATTGAAGCTACTGACTGAATGAAAGGAGCTGGCATCTCACTCTCTTTGAATCTTCTTTATCATGCTAAGAGGAGCAGGAAAAAGCAAAAAATTTCAGAATTGCACCTTGCAATGCGGAGAAATTACTGTTTGTGCATTTACAATATTCATTGATTTTTGCCATTGAAAAACATCATGTTATTCATATACCAGAAATGATTGAAGCTACTGACTGAATGAAAGGAGCTGGCATCTCGCTCTCTTTGAATCTTCTTTATCATGCTAAGAGGAGCAGGAAAAAGCAAAAAATTTCAGAATTGCACCTTGCAATGCGGAGAAATTACTGTTTGTGCATTTACAATATTCATTGATTTTTGCCATTGAAAAACGTCCAGAAATGATTGAAGCTACTGACTGAATGAAAGGAGCTGGCATCTCACTCTCTTTGAATCTTCTTTATCATGCTAAGAGGAGCAGGAAAAAGCAAAAAATTTCAGAATTGCACCTTGCAATGTGGAGAAATTACTGTTTGTGCATTTACAATATTCATTGATTTTTGCCATTGAAAAACATCATGTTATTCATATACCAGAAATGATTGAAGCTACTGACTGAATGAAAGGAGCTGGCATCTCACTCTCTTTGAATCTTCTTTATCATGCTAAGAGGAGCAGGAAAAAGCAAAAAATTTCAGAATTGCACCTTGCAATGCGGAGAAATTACTGTTTGTGCATTTACAATATTCATTGATTTTTGCCATTGAAAAACGTCCAGAAATGATTGAAGCTACTGACTGAATGAAAGGAGCTGGCATCTCACTCTCTTTGAATCTTCTTTATCATGCTAAGAGGAGCAGGAAAAAGCAAAAAATTTCAGAATTGCACCTTGCAATGCGGAGAAATTACTGTTTGTGCTTTTACAATATTCATTGATTTTTGCCATTGAAAAACATCATGTTATTCATATACCAGAAATGTTTGAAGCTACTGACTGAATGAAAGGAGCTGGCATCTCACTCTCTTTGAATCTTCTTTATCATGCTAAGAGGAGCAGGAAAAAGCAAAAAATTTCAGAATTGCACCTTGCAATGCGGAGAAATTACTGTTTGTGCATTTACAATATTCATTGATTTTTGCCATTGAAAAACGTCCAGAAATGATTGAAGCTACTGACTGAATGAAAGGAGCTGGCATCTCACTCTCTTTGAATCTTCTTTATCATGCTAAGAGGAGCAGGAAAAAGCAAAAAATTTCAGAATTGCACCTTGCAATGCGGAGAAATTACTGTTTGTGCATTTACAATATTCATTGATTTTTGCCATTGAAAAACGTCCAGAAATGATTGAAGCTACTGACTGAATGAAAGGAGCTGGCATCTCACTCTCTTTGAATCTTCTTTATCATGCTAAGAGGAGCAGGAAAAAGCAAAAAATTTCAGAATTGCAACTTGCAATGCGGAGAAATTACTGTTTGTGCATTTACAATATTCATTGATTTTTGCCATTGAAAAACATCATGTTATTCATATACCAGAAATGATTGAAGCTACTGACTGAATGAAAGGAGCTGGCATCTCACTCTCTTTGAATCTTCTTTATCATGCTAAGAGGAGCAGGAAAAAGCAAAAAATTTCAGAATTGCACCTTGCAATGCGGAGAAATTACTGTTTGTGCATTTACAATATTCATTGATTTTTGCCATTGAAAAACGTCCAGAAATGATTGAAGCTACTGACTGAATGAAAGGAGCTGGCATCTCACTCTCTTTGAATCTTCTTTATCATGCTAAGAGGAGCAGGAAAAAGCAAAAAATTTCAGAATTGCACCTTGCAATGCGGAGAAATTACTGTTTGTGCATTTACAATATTCATTGATTTTTGCCATTGAAAAACGTCCAGAAATGATTGAAGCTACTGACTGAATGAAAGGAGCTGGCATCTCACTCTCTTTGAATCTTCTTTATCATGCTAAGAGGAGCAGGAAAAAGCAAAAAATTTCAGAATTGCACCTTGCAATGCGGAGAAATTACTGTTTGTGCATTTACAATATTCATTAATTTTTGCCATTGAAAAACATCATGTTATTCATATCCCAGAAATGTTTGAAGCTACTGACTGAATGAAAGAAGCTGGCATCTCACTCTCTTTGAATCTTCTTTATCATGCTAAGAGGAGCAGGAAAAAGCAAAAAATTTCAGAATTGCACCTTGCAATGCGGAGAAATTACTGTTTGTGCATTTACAATATTCATTGATTTTTGCCATTGAAAAACGTATAGAAATGATTGAAGCTACTGACTGAATGAAAGGAGCTGGCATCTCACTCTCTTTGAATCTTCTTTATCATGCTAAGAGGAGCAGGAAAAAGCAAAAAATTTCAGAATTGCACCTTGCAATGCGGAGAAATTACTGTTTGTGCATTTACAATATTCATTGATTTTTGCCATTGAAAAACATCATGTTATTCATATACCAAAAATGTTTGAAGCTACTGACTGAATGAAAGGAGCTGGCATCTCACTCTCTTTGAATCTTCTTTATCATGCTAAGAGGAGCAGGAAAAAGCAAAAAATTTCAGAATTGCACCTTGCAATGCGGAGAAATTACTGTTTGTGCATTTACAATATTCATTGATTTTTGCCATTGAAAAACGTCCAGAAATGATTGAAGCTACTGACTGAATGAAAGGAGCTGGCATCTCACTCTCTTTGAATCTTCTTTATCATGCTGAGGAGCAGTAAAATGCAAGAAATTTCAGAATTGCACCTTGCAATGCGGAGAAATTACTGTTTGTGCATTTACAATATTCATTGATTTTTGCCATTGAAAAACATCCAGAAATGATTGAAGCTACTGACTGAATGAAAGGAGCTGGCATCTCACTCTCTTTGAATCTTCTTTATCATGCTAAGAGGAGCAGGAAAAAGCAAAAAATTTCAGAATTGCACCTTGCAATGCGGAGAAATTACTGTTTGTGCATTTACAATATTCATTGATTTTTGCCATTGAAAAACGTCCAGAAATGATTGAAGCAACTGACTGAATGAAAGGAGCTGGCATCTCACTCTCTTTGAATCTTCTTTATCATGCTAAGAGGAGCAGGAAAAAGCAAAAAATTTCAGAATTGCACTTTGCAATGCGGAGAAATTACTGTTTGTGCATTTACAATATTCATTGATTTTTGCCATTGAAAAACGTCCAGAAATAATTGAAGCTACTGACTGAATGAAAGGAGCTGGCATCTCACTCTCTTTGAATCTTCTTTATCATGCTAAGAGGAGCAGGAAAAAGCAAAAAATTTCAGAATTGCAACTTGCAATGCGGAGAAATTACTGTTTGTGCATTTACAATATTCATTGATTTTTGCCATTGAAAAACATCATGTTATTCATATACCAGAAATGATTGAAGCTACTGACTGAATGAAAGGAGCTGGCATCTCACTCTCTTTGAATCTTCTTTATCATGCTAAGAGGAGCAGGAAAAAGCAAAAAATTTCAGAATTGCACCTTGCAATGCGGAGAAATTACTGTTTGTGCATTTACAATATTCATTGATTTTTGCCATTGAAAAACGTCCAGAAATGATTGAAGCTACTGACTGAATGAAAGGAGCTGGCATCTCACTCTCTTTGAATCTTCTTTATCATGCTAAGAGGAGCAGGAAAAAGCAAAAAATTTCAGAATTGCACTTTGCAATGCGGAGAAATTACTGTTTGTGCTTTTACAATATTCATTGATTTTTGCCATTGAAAAACATCATGTTATTCATATACCAGAAATGTTTGAAGCTACTGACTGAATGAAAGGAGCTGGCATCTCACTCTCTTTGAATCTTCTTTATCATGCTAAGAGGAGCAGGAAAAAGCAAAAAATTTCAGAATTGCACCTTGCAATGCGGAGAAATTACTGTTTGTGCATTTACAATATTCATTGATTTTTGCCATTGAAAAATGTCCAGAAATGATTGAAGCTGCTGACTGAATGAAAGGAGCTGGCATCTCACTCTCTTTGAATCTTCTTTATCATGCTAAGAGGAGCAGGAAAAAGCAAAAAATTTCAGAATTGCACCTTGCAATGCGGAGAAATTACTGTTTGTGCATTTACAATATTCATTGATTTTTGCCATTGAAAAACATCATGTTATTCATATACCAGAAATGATTGAAGCTACTGACTGAATGAAAGGAGCTGGCATCTCACTCTCTTTGAATCTTCTTTATCATGCTAAGAGGAGCAGGAAAAAGCAAAAAATTTCAGAATTGCACCTTGCAATGCGGAGAAATTACTGTTTGTGCATTTACAATATTCATTGATTTTTGCCATTGAAAAACGTCCAGAAATGATTGAAGCTACTGACTGAATGAAAGGAGCTGGCATCTCACTCTCTTTGAATCTTCTTTATCATGCTAAGAGGAGCAGGAAAAAGCAAAAAATTTCAGAATTGCACCTTGCAATGCGGAGAAATTACTGTTTGTGCATTTACAATATTCATTGATTTTTGCCATTGAAAAACGTCCAGAAATGATTGAAGCTACTGACTGAATGAAAGGAGCTGGCATCTCACTCTCTTTGAATCTTCTTTATCATGCTAAGAGGAGCAGGAAAAAGCAAAAAATTTCAGAATTGCACCTTGCAATGCGGAGAAATTACTGTTTGTGCATTTACAATATTCATTGATTTTTGCCATTGAAAAACATCATGTTATTCATATACCAGAAATGATTGAAGCTACTGACTGAATGAAAGGAGCTGGCATCTCGCTCTCTTTGAATCTTCTTTATCATGCTAAGAGGAGCAGGAAAAAGCAAAAAATTTCAGAATTGCACCTTGCAATGCGGAGAAATTACTGTTTGTGCATTTACAATATTCATTGATTTTTGCCATTGAAAAACGTCCAGAAATGATTGAAGCTACTGACTGAATGAAAGGAGCTGGCATCTCACTCTCTTTGAATCTTCTTTATCATGCTAAGAGGAGCAGGAAAAAGCAAAAAATTTCAGAATTGCACCTTGCAATGTGGAGAAATTACTGTTTGTGCATTTACAATATTCATTGATTTTTGCCATTGAAAAACATCATGTTATTCATATACCAGAAATGATTGAAGCTACTGACTGAATGAAAGGAGCTGGCATCTCACTCTCTTTGAATCTTCTTTATCATGCTAAGAGGAGCAGGAAAAAGCAAAAAATTTCAGAATTGCACCTTGCAATGCGGAGAAATTACTGTTTGTGCATTTACAATATTCATTGATTTTTGCCATTGAAAAACGTCCAGAAATGATTGAAGCTACTGACTGAATGAAAGGAGCTGGCATCTCACTCTCTTTGAATCTTCTTTATCATGCTAAGAGGAGCAGGAAAAAGCAAAAAATTTCAGAATTGCACCTTGCAATGCGGAGAAATTACTGTTTGTGCTTTTACAATATTCATTGATTTTTGCCATTGAAAAACATCATGTTATTCATATACCAGAAATGTTTGAAGCTACTGACTGAATGAAAGGAGCTGGCATCTCACTCTCTTTGAATCTTCTTTATCATGCTAAGAGGAGCAGGAAAAAGCAAAAAATTTCAGAATTGCACCTTGCAATGCGGAGAAATTACTGTTTGTGCATTTACAATATTCATTGATTTTTGCCATTGAAAAACGTCCAGAAATGATTGAAGCTACTGACTGAATGAAAGGAGCTGGCATCTCACTCTCTTTGAATCTTCTTTATCATGCTAAGAGGAGCAGGAAAAAGCAAAAAATTTCAGAATTGCACCTTGCAATGCGGAGAAATTACTGTTTGTGCATTTACAATATTCATTGATTTTTGCCATTGAAAAACGTCCAGAAATGATTGAAGCTACTGACTGAATGAAAGGAGCTGGCATCTCACTCTCTTTGAATCTTCTTTATCATGCTAAGAGGAGCAGGAAAAAGCAAAAAATTTCAGAATTGCAACTTGCAATGCGGAGAAATTACTGTTTGTGCATTTACAATATTCATTGATTTTTGCCATTGAAAAACATCATGTTATTCATATACCAGAAATGATTGAAGCTACTGACTGAATGAAAGGAGCTGGCATCTCACTCTCTTTGAATCTTCTTTATCATGCTAAGAGGAGCAGGAAAAAGCAAAAAATTTCAGAATTGCACCTTGCAATGCGGAGAAATTACTGTTTGTGCATTTACAATATTCATTGATTTTTGCCATTGAAAAACGTCCAGAAATGATTGAAGCTACTGACTGAATGAAAGGAGCTGGCATCTCACTCTCTTTGAATCTTCTTTATCATGCTAAGAGGAGCAGGAAAAAGCAAAAAATTTCAGAATTGCACCTTGCAATGCGGAGAAATTACTGTTTGTGCTTTTACAATATTCATTGATTTTTGCCATTGAAAAACATCATGTTATTCATATACCAGAAATGTTTGTAGCTACTGACTGAATGAAACGAGCTGGCATCTCACTCTCTTTGAATCTTCTTTATCATGCTAAGAGGAGCAGGAAAAAGCAAAAAATTTCAGAATTGCACCTTGCAATGCGGAGAAATTACTGTTTGTGCATTTACAATATTCATTGATTTTTGCCATTGAAAAACGTCCAGAAATGATTGAAGCTACTGACTGAATGAAAGGAGCTGGCATCTCACTCTCTTTGAATCTTCTTTATCATGCTAAGAGGAGCAGGATAAAGCAAAAAATTTCAGAATTGCACCTTGCAATGCGGAGAAATTACTGTTTGTGCATTTACAATATTCATTGATTTTTGCCATTGAAAAACGTCCAGAAATGATTGAAGCTACTGACTGAATGAAAGGAGCTGGCATCTCACTCTCTTTGAATCTTCTTTATCATGCTAAGAGGAGCAGGAAAAAGCAAAAAATTTCAGAATTGCACCTTGCAATGCGGAGAAATTACTGTTTGTGCATTTACAATATTCATTGATTTTTGCCATTGAAAAACATCATGTTATTCATATACCAGAAATGATTGAAGCTACTGACTGAATGAAAGGAGCTGGCATCTTACTCTCTTTGAATCTTCTTTGTCATGCTAAGAGGAGCAGGAAAAAGCAAAAAATTTCAGAATTGCACCTTGCAATGCGGAGAAATTACTGTTTGTGCATTTACAATATTCATTGATTTTTGCCATTGAAAAACGTCCAGAAATGATTGAAGCTACTGACTGAATGAAAGGAGCTGGCATCTCACTCTCTTTGAATCTTCTTTATCATGCTAAGAGGAGCAGGAAAAAGCAAAAAATTTCAGAATTGCACCTTGCAATGCGGAGAAATTACTGTTTGTGCATTTACAATATTCATTGATTTTTGCCATTGAAAAACGTCCAGAAATGATTGAAGCTACTGACTGAATGAAAGGAGCTGGCATCTCACTCTCTTTGAATCTTCTTTATCATGCTAAGAGGAGCAGGAAAAAGCAAAAAATTTCAGAATTGCACCTTGCAATGCGGAGAAATTACTGTTTGTGCATTTACAATATTCATTGATTTTTGCCATTGAAAAACATCATGTTATTCATATACCAGAAATGTTTGTAGCTACTGACTGAATGAAAGGAGCTGGCATCTCACTCTCTTTGAATCTTCTTTATCATGCTAAGAGGAGCAGGAAAAAGCAAAAAATTTCAGAATTGCACCTTGCAATGCGGAGAAATTACTGTTTGTGCATTTACAATATTCATTGATTTTTGCCATTGAAAAACGTCCAGAAATGATTGAAGCTACTGACTGAATGAAAGGAGCTGGCATCTCACTCTCTTTGAATCTTCTTTATCATGCTAAGAGGAGCAGGAAAAAGCAAAAAATTTCAGAATTGCACCTTGCAATGCGGAGAAATTACTGTTTGTGCATTTACAATATTCATTGATTTTTGCCATTGAAAAACGTCCAGAAATGATTGAAGCTACTGACAATGAAAGGAGCTGGCATCTCACTCTCTTTGAATCTTCTTTATCATGCTAAGAGGAGCAGGAAAAAGCAAAAAATTTCAGAATTGCACCTTGCAATGCGGAGAAATTACTCTTTGTGCATTTACAATATTCATTGATTTTTGCCATTGAAAAACATCATGTTATTCATATACCAGAAATGTTTGAAGCTACTGACTGAATGAAAGGAGCTGGCATCTCACTCTCTTTGAATCTTCTTTATCATGCTAAGAGGAGCAGGAAAAAGCAAAAAATTTCAGAATTGCACCTTGCAATGCGGAGAAATTACTGTTTGTGCATTTACAATATTCATTGATTTTTGCCATTGAAAAACATCATGTTATTCATATACCAGAAATGTTTGAAGCTACTGACTGAATGAAAGGAGCTGGCATCTCACTCTCTTTGAATCTTCTTTATCATGCTAAGAGGAGCAGGAAAAAGCAAAAAATTTCAGAATTGCACCTTGCAATGCGGAGAAATTACTGTTTGTGCATTTACAATATTCATTGATTTTTGCCATTGAAAAACGTCCAGAAATGATTGAAGCTACTGACTGAATGAAAGGAGCTGGCATCTCACTCTCTTTGAATCTTCTTTATCATGCTAAGAGGAGCAGGAAAAAGCAAAAAATTTCAGAATTGCACCTTGCAATGCGGAGAAATTACTGTTTGTGCATTTACAATATTCATTGATTTTTGCCATTGAAAAACATCATGTTATTCATATACCAGAAATGATTGAAGCTACTGACTGAATGAAAGGAGCTGGCATCTCGCTCTCTTTGAATCTTCTTTATCATGCTAAGAGGAGCAGGAAAAAGCAAAAAATTTCAGAATTGCACCTTGCAATGCGGAGAAATTACTGTTTGTGCATTTACAATATTCATTGATTTTTGCCATTGAAAAACGTCCAGAAATGATTGAAGCTACTGACTGAATGAAAGGAGCTGTCATCTCACTCTCTTTGAGTCTTCTTTATCATGCTAAGAGGAGCAGGAAAAAGCAAAAAATTTCAGAATTGCACCTTGCAATGTGGAGAAATTACTGTTTGTGCATTTACAATATTCATTGATTTTTGCCATTGAAAAACATCATGTTATTCATATACCAGAAATGATTGAAGCTACTGACTGAATGAAAGGAGCTGGCATCTCACTCTCTTTGAATCTTCTTTATCATGCTAAGAGGAGCAGGAAAAAGCAAAAAATTTCAGAATTGCACCTTGCAATGCGGAGAAATTACTGTTTGTGCATTTACAATATTCATTGATTTTTGCCATTGAAAAACGTCCAGAAATGATTGAAGCTACTGACTGAATGAAAGGAGCTGGCATCTCACTCTCTTTGAATCTTCTTTATCATGCTAAGAGGAGCAGGAAAAAGCAAAAAATTTCAGAATTGCACCTTGCAATGCGGAGAAATTACTGTTTGTGCTTTTACAATATTCATTGATTTTTGCCATTGAAAAACATCATGTTATTCATATACCAGAAATGTTTGAAGCTACTGACTGAATGAAAGGAGCTGGCATCTCACTCTCTTTGAATCTTCTTTATCATGCTAAGAGGAGCAGGAAAAAGCAAAAAATTTCAAAATTGCACCTTGCAATGCGGAGAAATTACTGTTTGTGCATTTACAATATTCATTGATTTTTGCCATTGAAAAACGTCCAGAAATGATTGAAGCTACTGACTGAATGAAAGGAGCTGGCATCTCACTCTCTTTGAATCTTCTTTATCATGCTAAGAGGAGCAGGAAAAAGCAAAAAATTTCAGAATTGCACCTTGCAATGCGGAGAAATTACTGTTTGTGCATTTACAATATTCATTGATTTTTGCCATTGAAAAACGTCCAGAAATGATTGAAGCTACTGACTGAATGAAAGGAGCTGGCATCTCACTCTCTTTGAATCTTCTTTATCATGCTAAGAGGAGCAGGAAAAAGCAAAAAATTTCAGAATTGCAACTTGCAATGCGGAGAAATTACTGTTTGTGCATTTACAATATTCATTGATTTTTGCCATTGAAAAACATCATGTTATTCATATACCAGAAATGATTGAAGCTACTGACTGAATGAAAGGAGCTGGCATCTCACTCTCTTTGAATCTTCTTTATCATGCTAAGAGGAGCAGGAAAAAGCAAAAAATTTCAGAATTGCACCTTGCAATGCGGAGAAATTACTGTTTGTGCATTTACAATATTCATTGATTTTTGCCATTGAAAAACGTCCAGAAATGATTGAAGCTACTGACTGAATGAAAGGAGCTGGCATCTCACTCTCTTTGAATCTTCTTTATCATGCTAAGAGGAGCAGGAAAAAGCAAAAAATTTCAGAATTGCACCTTGCAATGCGGA
Organism: Phyllobates terribilis; assembly: GCF_046119375.1. Classification (NCBI taxonomy): domain Eukaryota; kingdom Metazoa; phylum Chordata; class Amphibia; order Anura; family Dendrobatidae; genus Phyllobates; species Phyllobates terribilis. The sequence goes on along the minus strand of NW_027365690.1, from coordinate 50,072 downwards.
GAAATTACTGTTTGTGCTTTTACAATATTCATTGATTTTTGCCATTGAAAAACATCATATTATTCATATACCAGAAATGTTTGAAGCTACTGACTGAATGAAAGGAGCTGGCATCTCACTCTCTTTGAATCTTCTTTATCATGCTAAGAGGAGCAGGAAAAAGCAAAAAATTTCAGAATTGCACCTTGCAATGCGGAGAAATTACTGTTTGTGCATTTACAATATTCATTGATTTTTGCCATTGAAAAACGTCCAGAAATGATTGAAGCTACTGACTGAATGAAAGGAGCTGGCATCTCACTCTCTTTGAATCTTCTTTATCATGCTAAGAGGAGCAGGAAAAAGCAAAAAATTTCAGAATTGCACCTTGCAATGCGGAGAAATTACTGTTTGTGCATTTACAATATTCATTGATTTTTGCCATTGAAAAACGTCCAGAAATGATTGAAGCTACTGACTGAATGAAAGGAGCTGGCATCTCACTCTCTTTGAATCTTCTTTATCATGCTAAGAGGAGCAGGAAAAAGCAAAAAATTTCAGAATTGCACCTTGCAATGCGGAGAAATTACTGTTTGTGCATTTACAATATTCATTGATTTTTGCCATTGAAAAACATCATGTTATTCATATACCAGAAATGATTGAAGCTACTGACTGAATGAAAGGAGCTGGCATCTTACTCTCTTTGAATCTTCTTTGTCATGCTAAGAGGAGCAGGAAAAAGCAAAAAATTTCAGAATTGCACCTTGCAATGCGGAGAAATTACTGTTTGTGCATTTACAATATTCATTGATTTTTGCCATTGAAAAACGTCCAGAAATGATTGAAGCTACTGACTGAATGAAAGGAGCTGGCATCTCACTCTCTTTGAATCTTCTTTATCATGCTAAGAGGAGCAGGAAAAAGCAAAAAATTTCAGAATTGCACCTTGCAATGCGGAGAAATTACTGTTTGTGCATTTACAATATTCATTGATTTTTGCCATTGAAAAACGTCCAGAAATGATTGAAGCTACTGACTGAATGAAAGGAGCTGGCATCTCACTCTCTTTGAATCTTCTTTATCATGCTAAGAGGAGCAGGAAAAAGCAAAAAATTTCAGAATTGCACCTTGCAATGCGGAGAAATTACTGTTTGTGCATTTACAATATTCATTGATTTTTGCCATTGAAAAACATCATGTTATTCATATACCAGAAATGTTTGTAGCTACTGACTGAATGAAAGGAGCTGGCATCTCACTCTCTTTGAATCTTCTTTATCATGCTAAGAGGAGCAGGAAAAAGCAAAAAATTATAGAATTGCACCTTGCAATGCGGAGAAATTACTGTTTGTGCATTTACAATATTCATTGATTTTTGCCATTGAAAAACGTCCAGAAATGATTGAAGCTACTGACTGAATGAAAGGAGCTGGCATCTCACTCTCTTTGAATCTTCTTTATCATGCTAAGAGGAGCAGGAAAAAGCAAAAAATTTCAGAATTGCACCTTGCAATGCGGAGAAATTACTGTTTGTGCATTTACAATATTCATTGATTTTTGCCATTGAAAAACGTCCAGAAATGATTGAAGCTACTGACTGAATGAAAGGAGCTGGCATCTCACTCTCTTTGAATCTTCTTTATCATGCTAAGAGGAGCAGGAAAAAGCAAAAAATTTCAGAATTGCACCTTGCAATGCGGAGAAATTACTGTTTGTGCATTTACAATATTCATTGATTTTTGCCATTGAAAAACATCATGTTATTCATATACCAGAAATGATTGAAGCTACTGACTGAATGAAAGGAGCTGGCATCTTACTCTCTTTGAATCTTCTTTGTCATGCTAAGAGGAGCAGGAAAAAGCAAAAAATTTCAGAATTGCACCTTGCAATGCGGAGAAATTACTGTTTGTGCATTTACAATATTCATTGATTTTTGACATTGAAAAACGTCCAGAAATGATTGAAGCTACTGACTGAATGAAAGGAGCTGGCATCTCACTCTCTTTGAATCTTCTTTATCATGCTAAGAGGAGCAGGAAAAAGCAAAAAATTTCAGAATTGCACCTTGCAATGCGGAGAAATTACTGTTTGTGCATTTACAATATTCATTGATTTTTGCCATTGAAAAACGTCCAGAAATGATTGAAGCTACTGACTGAATGAAAGGAGCTGGCATCTCACTCTCTTTGAATCTTCTTTATCATGCTAAGAGGAGCAGGAAAAAGCAAAAAATTTCAGAATTGCACCTTGCAATGCGGAGAAATTACTGTTTGTGCATTTACAATATTCATTGATTTTTGCCATTGAAAAACATCATGTTATTCATATACCAGAAATGTTTGTAGCTACTGACTGAATGAAAGGAGCTGGCATCTCACTCTCTTTGAATCTTCTTTATCATGCTAAGAGGAGCAGGAAAAAGCAAAAAATTTCAGAATTGCACCTTGCAATGCGGAGAAATTACTGTTTGTGCATTTACAATATTCATTGATTTTTGCCATTGAAAAACGTCCAGAAATGATTGAAGCTACTGACTGAATGAAAGGAGCTGGCATCTCACTCTCTTTGAATCTTCTTTATCATGCTAAGAGGAGCAGGAAAAAGCAAAAAATTTCAGAATTGCACCTTACAATGTGGAGAAATTACTGTTTGTGCATTTACAATATTCATTGATTTTTGCCATTGAAAAACATCATGTTATTCATATACCAGAAATGATTGAAGCTACTGACTGAATGAAAGCAGCTGGCATCTCACTCTCTTTGAATCTTCTTTATCATGCTAAGAGGAGCAGGAAAAAGCAAAAAATTTCAGAATTGCACCTTGCAATGCGGAGAAATTACTGTTTGTGCATTTACAATATTCATTGATTTTTGCCATTGAAAAACATCATGTTATTCATATACCAGAAATGTTTGAAGCTACTGACTGAATGAAAGGAGCTGGCATCTCACTCTCTTTGAATCTTCTTTATCATGCTAAGAGGAGCAGGAAAAAGCAAAAAATTTCAGAATTGCACCTTGCAATGCGGAGAAATTACTGTTTGTGCATTTACAATATTCATTGATTTTTGCCATTGAAAAACGTCCAGAAATGATTGAAGCTACTGACTGAATGAAAGGAGCTGGCATCTCACTCTCTTTGAATCTTCTTTATCATGCTAAGAGGAGCAGGAAAAAGCAAAAAATTTCAGAATTGCACCTTGCAATGCGGAGAAATTACTGTTTGTGCATTTACAATATTCATTGATTTTTGCCATTGAAAAACGTCCAGAAATGATTGAAGCTACTGACTGAATGAAAGGAGCTGGCATCTCACTCTCTTTGAGTCTTCTTTATCATGCTAAGAGGAGCAGGAAAAAGCAAAAAATTTCAGAATTGCAACTTGCAATGCGGAGAAATTACTGTTTGTGCATTTACAATATTCATTGATTTTTGCCATTGAAAAACATCATGTTATTCATATACCAGAAATGATTGAAGCTACTGACTGAATGAAAGGAGCTGGCATCTCACTCTCTTTGAATCTTCTTTATCATGCTAAGAGGAGCAGGAAAAAGCAAAAAATTTCAGAATTGCACCTTGCAATGCGGAGAAATTACTGTTTGTGCATTTACAATATTCATTGATTTTTGCCATTGAAAAATGTCCAGAAATGATTGAAGCTACTGACTGAATGAAAGGAGCTGGCATCTCACTCTCTTTGAATCTTCTTTATCATGCTAAGAGGAGCAGGAAAAAGCAAAAAATTTCAGAATTGCACCTTGCAATGCGGAGAAATTACTGTTTGTGCTTTTACAATATTCATTGATTTTTGCCATTGAAAAACATCATATTATTCATATACCAGAAATGTTTGAAGCTACTGACTGAATGAAAGGACCTGGCATCTCACTCTCTTTGAATCTTCTTTATCATGCTAAGAGGAGCAGGAAAAAGCAAAAAATTTCAGAATTGCACCTTGCAATGCGGAGAAATTACTGTTTGTGCATTTACAATATTCATTGATTTTTGACATTGAAAAACGTCCAGAAATGATTGAAGCTACTGACTGAATGAAAGTAGCTGGCATCTCACTCTCTTTGAATCTTCTTTATCATGCTAAGAGGAGCAGGAAAAAGCAAAAAATTTCAGAATTGCACCTTGCAATGCGGAGAAATTACTGTTTGTGCATTTACAATATTCATTGATTTTTGCCATTGAAAAACGTCCAGAAATGATTGAAGCTACTGACTGAATGAAAGGAGCTGGCATCTCACTCTCTTTGAATCTTCTTTATCATGCTAAGAGGAGCAGGAAAAAGCAAAAAATTTCAGAATTGCACCTTGCAATGCGGAGAAATTACTGTTTGTGCATTTACAATATTCATTGATTTTTGCCATTGAAAAACATCATGTTATTCATATACCAGAAATGATTGAAGCTACTGACTGAATGAAAGGAGCTGGCATCTTACTCTCTTTGAATCTTCTTTGTCATGCTAAGAGGAGCAGGAAAAAGCAAAAAATTTCAGAATTGCACCTTGCAATGCGGAGAAATTACTGTTTGTGCATTTACAATATTCATTGATTTTTGCCATTGAAAAACGTTCAGAAATGATTGAAGCTACTGACTGAATGAAAGGAGCTGGCATCTCACTCTCTTTGAATCTTCTTTATCATGCTAAGAGGAGCAGGAAAAAGCAAAAAATTTCAGAATTGCACCTTGCAATGCGGAGAAATTACTGTTTGTGCATTTACAATATTCATTGATTTTTGCCATTGAAAAACGTCCAGAAATGATTGAAGCTACTGACTGAATGAAAGGAGCTGGCATCTCACTCTCTTTGAATCTTCTTTATCATGCTAAGAGGAGCAGGAAAAAGCAAAAAATTTCAGAATTGCAACTTGCAATGCGGAGAAATTACTGTTTGTGCATTTACAATATTCATTGATTTTTGCCATTGAAAAACATCATGTTATTCATATACCAGAAATGATTGAAGCTACTGACTGAATGAAAGGAGCTGGCATCTCACTCTCTTTGAATCTTCTTTATCATGCTAAGAGGAGCAGGAAAAAGCAAAAAATTTCAGAATTGCACCTTGCAATGCGGAGAAATTACTGTTTGTGCATTTACAATATTCATTGATTTTTGCCATTGAAAAACGTCCAGAAATGATTGAAGCTACTGACTGAATGAAAGGAGCTGGCATCTCACTCTCTTTGAATCTTCTTTATCATGCTAAGAGGAGCAGGAAAAAGCAAAAAATTTCAGAATTGCACCTTGCAATGCGGAGAAATTACTGTTTGTGCTTTTACAATATTCATTGATTTTTGCCATTGAAAAACATCATATTATTCATATACCAGAAATGTTTGAAGCTACTGACTGAATGAAAGGACCTGGCATCTCACTCTCTTTGAATCTTCTTTATCATGCTAAGAGGAGCAGGAAAAAGCAAAAAATTTCAGAATTGCACCTTGCAATGCGGAGAAATTACTGTTTGTGCATTTACAATATTCATTGATTTTTGCCATTGAAAAACGTCCAGAAATGATTGAAGCTACTGACTGAATGAAAGGAGCTGGCATCTCACTCTCTTTGAATCTTCTTTATCATGCTAAGAGGAGCAGGAAAAAGCAAAAAATTTCAGAATTGCACCTTGCAATGCGGAGAAATTACTGTTTGTGCATTTACAATATTCATTGATTTTTGCCATTGAAAAACGTCCAGAAATGATTGAAGCTACTGACTGAATGAAAGGAGCTGGCATCTCACTCTCTTTGAATCTTCTTTATCATGCTAAGAGGAGCAGGAAAAAGCAAAAAATTTCAGAATTGCACCTTGCAATGCGGAGAAATTACTGTTTGTGCATTTACAATATTCATTGATTTTTGCCATTGAAAAACATCATGTTATTCATATACCAGAAATGATTGAAGCTACTGACTGAATGAAAGGAGCTGGCATCTTACTCTCTTTGAATCTTCTTTGTCATGCTAAGAGGAGCAGGAAAAAGCAAAAAAATTCAGAATTGCACCTTGCAATGCGGAGAAATTACTGTTTGTGCATTTACAATATTCATTGATTTTTGCCATTGAAAAACGTCCAGAAATGATTGAAGCTACTGACTGAATGAAAGGAGCTGGCATCTCACTCTCTTTGAATCTTCTTTATCATGCTAAGAGGAGCAGGAAAAAGCAAAAAATTTCAGAATTGCACCTTGCAATGCGGAGAAATTACTGTTTGTGCATTTACAATATTCATTGATTTTTGCCATTGAAAAACATCATGTTATTCATATACCAGAAATGTTTGTAGCTACTGACTGAATGAAAGGAGCTGGCATCTCACTCTCTTTGAATCTTCTTTATCATGCTAAGAGGAGCAGGAAAAAGCAAAAAATTTCAGAATTGCACCTTGCAATGCGGAGAAATTACTGTTTGTGCATTTACAATATTCATTGATTTTTGCCATTGAAAAACGTCCAGAAATGATTGAAGCTACTGACTGAATGAAAGGAGCTGGCATCTCACTCTCTTTGAATCTTCTTTATCATGCTAAGAGGAGCAGGAAAAAGCAAAAAATTTCAGAATTGCACCTTACAATGTGGAGAAATTACTGTTTGTGCATTTACAATATTCATTGATTTTTGCCATTGAAAAACATCATGTTATTCATATACCAGAAATGATTGAAGCTACTGACTGAATGAAAGCAGCTGGCATCTCACTCTCTTTGAATCTTCTTTATCATGCTAAGAGGAGCAGGAAAAAGCAAAAAATTTCAGAATTGCACCTTGCAATGCGGAGAAATTACTGTTTGTGCATTTACAATATTCATTGATTTTTGCCATTGAAAAACATCATGTTATTCATATACCAGAAATGTTTGAAGCTACTGACTGAATGAAAGGAGCTGGCATCTCACTCTCTTTGAATCTTCTTTATCATGCTAAGAGGAGCAGGAAAAAGCAAAAAATTTCAGAATTGCACCTTGCAATGCGGAGAAATTACTGTTTGTGCATTTACAATATTCATTGATTTTTGCCATTGAAAAACGTCCAGAAATGATTGAAGCTACTGACTGAATGAAAGGAGCTGGCATCTCACTCTCTTTGAATCTTCTTTATCATGCTAAGAGGAGCAGGAAAAAGCAAAAAATTTCAGAATTGCACCTTGCAATGCGGAGAAATTACTGTTTGTGCATTTACAATATTCATTGATTTTTGCCATTGAAAAACGTCCAGAAATGATTGAAGCTACTGACTGAATGAAAGGAGCTGGCATCTCACTCTCTTTGAGTCTTCTTTATCATGCTAAGAGGAGCAGGAAAAAGCAAAAAATTTCAGAATTGCAACTTGCAATGCGGAGAAATTACTGTTTGTGCATTTACAATATTCATTGATTTTTGCCATTGAAAAACATCATGTTATTCATATACCAGAAATGATTGAAGCTACTGACTGAATGAAAGGAGCTGGCATCTCACTCTCTTTGAATCTTCTTTATCATGCTAAGAGGAGCAGGAAAAAGCAAAAAATTTCAGAATTGCACCTTGCAATGCGGAGAAATTACTGTTTGTGCATTTACAATATTCATTGATTTTTGCCATTGAAAAACGTCCAGAAATGATTGAAGCTACTGACTGAATGAAAGGAGCTGGCATCTCACTCTCTTTGAATCTTCTTTATCATGCTAAGAGGAGCAGGAAAAAGCAAAAAATTTCAGAATTGCACCTTGCAATGCGGAGAAATTACTGTTTGTGCTTTTACAATATTCATTGATTTTTGCCATTGAAAAACATCATATTATTCATATACCAGAAATGTTTGAAGCTACTGACTGAATGAAAGGACCTGGCATCTCACTCTCTTTGAATCTTCTTTATCATGCTAAGAGGAGCAGGAAAAAGCAAAAAATTTCAGAATTGCACCTTGCAATGCGGAGAAATTACTGTTTGTGCATTTACAATATTCATTGATTTTTGCCATTGAAAAACGTCCAGAAATGATTGAAGCTACTGACTGAATGAAAGGAGCTGGCATCTCACTCTCTTTGAATCTTCTTTATCATGCTAAGAGGAGCAGGAAAAAGCAAAAAATTTCAGAATTGCACCTTGCAATGCGGAGAAATTACTGTTTGTGCATTTACAATATTCATTGATTTTTGTCATTGAAAAACGTCCAGAAATGATTGAAGCTACTGACTGAATGAAAGGAGCTGGCATCTCACTCTCTTTGAATCTTCTTTATCATGCTAAGAGGAGCAGGAAAAAGCAAAAAATTTCAGAATTGCACCTTGCAATGCGGAGAAATTACTGTTTGTGCATTTACAATATTCATTGATTTTTGCCATTGAAAAACATCATGTTATTCATATACCAGAAATGATTGAAGCTACTGACTGAATGAAAGGAGCTGGCATCTTACTCTCTTTGAATCTTCTTTGTCATGCTAAGAGGAGCAGGAAAAAGCAAAAAATTTCAGAATTGCACCTTGCAATGCGGAGAAATTACTGTTTGTGCATTTACAATATTCATTGATTTTTGCCATTGAAAAACGTCCAGAAATGATTGAAGCTACTGACTGAATGAAAGGAGCTGGCATCTCACTCTCTTTGAATCTTCTTTATCATGCTAAGAGGAGCAGGAAAAAGCAAAAAATTTCAGAATTGCACCTTGCAATGCGGAGAAATTACTGTTTGTGCATTTACAATATTCATTGATTTTTGCCATTGAAAAACGTCCAGAAATGATTGAAGCTACTGACTGAATGAAAGGAGCTGGCATCTCACTCTCTTTGAATCTTCTTTATCATGCTAAGAGGAGCAGGAAAAAGCAAAAAATTTCAGAATTGCAAATTGCAATGCGGAGAAATTACTGTTTGTGCATTTACAATATTCATTGATTTTTGCCATTGAAAAACATCATGTTATTCATATACCAGAAATGATTGAAGCTACTGACTGAATGAAAGGAGCTGGCATCTCACTCTCTTTGAATCTTCTTTATCATGCTAAGAGGAGCAGGAAAAAGCAAAAAATTTCAGAATTGCACCTTGCAATGCGGAGAAATTACTGTTTGTGCATTTACAATATTCATTGATTTTTGCCATTGAAAAACGTCCAGAAATGATTGAAGCTACTGACTGAATGAAAGGAGCTGGCATCTCACTCTCTTTGAATCTTCTTTATCATGCTAAGAGGAGCAGGAAAAAGCAAAAAATTTCAGAATTGCACCTTGCAATGCGGAGAAATTACTGTTTGTGCTTTTACAATATTCATTGATTTTTGCCATTGAAAAACATCATATTATTCATATACCAGAAATGTTTGAAGCTACTGACTGAATGAAAGGACCTGGCATCTCACTCTCTTTGAATCTTCTTTATCATGCTAAGAGGAGCAGGAAAAAGCAAAAAATTTCAGAATTGCACCTTGCAATGCGGAGAAATTACTGTTTGTGCATTTACAATATTCATTGATTTTTGCCATTGAAAAACGTCCAGAAATGATTGAAGCTACTGACTGAATGAAAGGAGCTGGCATCTCACTCTCTTTGAATCTTCTTTATCATGCTAAGAGGAGCAGGAAAAAGCAAAAAATTTCAGAATTGCACCTTGCAATGCGGAGAAATTACTGTTTGTGCATTTACAATATTCATTGATTTTTGCCATTGAAAAACGTCCAGAAATGATTGAAGCTACTGACTGAATGAAAGGAGCTGGCATCTCACTCTCTTTGAATCTTCTTTATCATGCTAAGAGGAGCAGGAAAAAGCAAAAAATTTCAGAATTGCACCTTGCAATGCGGAGAAATTACTGTTTGTGCATTTACAATATTCATTGATTTTTGCCATTGAAAAACATCATGTTATTCATATACCAGAAATGATTGAAGCTACTGACTGAATGAAAGGAGCTGGCATCTTACTCTCTTTGAATCTTCTTTGTCATGCTAAGAGGAGCAGGAAAAAGCAAAAAATTTCAGAATTGCACCTTGCAATGCGGAGAAATTACTGTTTGTGCATTTACAATATTCATTGATTTTTGCCATTGAAAAACGTCCAGAAATGATTGAAGCTACTGACTGAATGAAAGGAGCTGGCATCTCACTCTCTTTGAATCTTCTTTATCATGCTAAGAGGAGCAGGAAAAAGCAAAAAATTTCAGAATTGCACCTTGCAATGCGGAGAAATTACTGTTTGTGCATTTACAATATTCATTGATTTTTGCCATTGAAAAACGTCCAGAAATGATTGAAGCTACTGACTGAATGAAAGGAGCTGGCATCTCACTCTCTTTGAATCTTCTTTATCATGCTAAGAGGAGCAGGAAAAAGCAAAAAATTTCAGAATTGCACCTTGCAATGCGGAGAAATTACTGTTTGTGCATTTACAATATTCATTGATTTTTGCCATTGAAAAACATCATGTTATTCATATACCAGAAATGTTTGTAGCTACTGACTGAATGAAAGGAGCTGGCATCTCACTCTCTTTGAATCTTCTTTATCATGCTAAGAGGAGCAGGAAAAAGCAAAAAATTTCAGAATTGCACCTTGCAATGCGGAGAAATTACTGTTTGTGCATTTACAATATTCATTGATTTTTGCCATTGAAAAACGTCCAGAAATGATTGAAGCTACTGACTGAATGAAAGGAGCTGGCATCTCACTCTCTTTGAATCTTCTTTATCATGCTAAGAGGAGCAGGAAAAAGCAAAAAAATTCAGAATTGCACCTTGCAATGCGGAGAAATTACTGTTTGTGCATTTACAATATTCATTGATTTTTGCCATTGAAAAACGTCCAGAAATGATTGAAGCTACTGACTGAATGAAAGGAGCTGGCATCTCACTCTCTTTGAATCTTCTTTATCATGCTAAGAGGAGCAGGAAAAAGCAAAAAATTTCAGAATTGCACCTTGCAATGCGGAGAAATTACTCTTTGTGCATTTACAATATTCATTGATTTTTGCCATTGAAAAACATCATGTTATTCATATACCAGAAATGTTTGAAGCTACTGACTGAATGAAAGGAGCTGGCATCTCACTCTCTTTGAATCTTCTTTATCATGCTAAGAGGAGCAGGAAAAAGCAAAAAATTTCAGAATTGCACCTTGCAATGCGGAGAAATTACTGTTTGTGCATTTACAATATTCATTGATTTTTGCCATTGAAAAACATCATGTTATTCATATACCAGAAATGTTTGAAGCTACTGACTGAATGAAAGGAGCTGGCATCTCACTCTCTTTGAATCTTCTTTATCATGCTAAGAGGAGCAGGAAAAAGCAAAAAATTTCAGAATTGCACCTTGCAATGTGGAGAAATTACTGTTTGTGCATTTACAATATTCATTGATTTTTACCATTGAAAAACGTCCAGAAATGATTGAAGCTACTGACTGAATGAAAGTAGCTGGCATCTCACTCTCTTTGAATCTTCTTTATCATGCTAAGAGGAGCAGGAAAAAGCAAAAAATTTCAGACTTGCACCTTGCAATGCGGAGAAATTACTGTTTGTGCATTTACAATATTCATTGATTTTTGCCATTGAAAAACATCATGTTATTCATATACCAGAAATGTTTGAAGCTACTGACTGAATGAAAGGAGCTGGCATCTCACTCTCTTTGAATCTTCTTTATCATGCTAAGAGGAGCAGGAAAAAGCAAAAAATTTCAGAATTGCACCTTGCAATGCGGAGAAATTACTGTTTGTGCATTTACAATATTCATTGATTTTTGCCATTGAAAAACGTCCAGAAATGATTGAAGCTACTGACTGAATGAAAGGAGCTGGCATCTCACTCTCTTTGAATCTTCTTTATCATGCTAAGAGGAGCAGGAAAAAGCAAAAAATTTCAGAATTGCACCTTGCAATGCGGAGAAATTACTGTTTGTGCATTTACAATATTCATTGATTTTTGCCATTGAAAAACGTCCAGAAATGATTGAAGCTACTGACTGAATGAAAGGAGCTGGCATCTCACTCTCTTTGAATCTTCTTTATCATGCTAAGAGGAGCAGGAAAAATCAAAAAATTTCAGAATTGCACCTTGCAATGCGGAGAAATTACTGTTTGTGCATTTACAATATTCAATGATTTTTGCCATTGAAAAACATGTTATTCATATACCAGAAATGTTTGAAGCTACTGACTGAATGAAAGGAGCTGGCACCTCACTCTCTTTGAATCTTCTTTATCATGCTAAGAGGAGCGGGAAAAAGCAAAAAATTTCAGAATTGCACCTTGCAATGCGGAGAAATTACTGTTTGTGCATTTACAATATTCATTGATTTTTGCCATTGAAAAACATCCAGAAATGATTGAAGGTACTGACTGAATGAAAGGAGCTGGCATCTCACTCTCTTTGAATCTTCTTTATCATGCTAAGAGGAGCAGGAAAAAGCAAAAAATTTCAGAATTGCACCTTGCAATGCGGAGAAATTACTGTTTGTGCATTTACAATATTCATTGATTTTTGCCATTGAAAAACGTCCAGAAATGATTGAAGCTACTGACTGAATGAAAGGAGCTGGCATCTCACTCTCTTTGAATCTTCTTTATCATGCTAAGAGGAGCAGGAAAAAGCCAAAAATTTCAGAATTGCACCTTGCAATGCGGAGAAATTACAGTTTGTGCATTTACAATATTCATTGATTTTTGCCATTGAAAAACATCCAGAAATGATTGAAGCTACTGACTGAATGAAATGAGCTGGCATCTCACTCTCTTTGAATATTCTTTATCATGCTAAGAGGAGCAGGAAAAAGCAAAAAATTTCAGAATTGCACATTGCAATGCGGAGAAATTACTGTTTGTGCATTTTCAATATTCATTGATTTTTGCCATTGAAAAACATCATGTTATTCATATACCAGAAATGTTTGAAGCTACTGACTGAATGAAAGGAGCTGGCATCTCACTCTCTTTGAATCTTCTTTATCATGCTAAGAGGAGCAGGAAAAAGCAAAAAATTTCAGAATTGCTCCTTGCAATGCGGAGCAATTACTGTTTGTGCATTTACAATATTCATTGATTTTTGCCATTGAAAAACATCATGTTATTCATATACCAGAAATGTTTGAAGCTACTGACTGAATGAAAGGAGCTGGCATCTCACTCTCTTTGAATCTTCTTTATCATGCTAAGAGGAGCAGGAAAAAGCAAAAAATTTCAGAATTGCACCTTGCAATGTGGAGAAATTACTGTTTGTGCATTTACAATATTCATTGATTTTTACCATTGAAAAACGTCCAGAAATGATTGAAGCTACTGACTGAATGAAAGTAGCTGGCATCTCACTCTCTTTGAATCTTCTTTATCATGCTAAGAGGAGCAGGAAAAAGCAAAAAATTTCAGAATTGCACCTTGCAATGCAGAGAAATTACTGTTTGTGCATTTACAATATTCATTGATTTTTGCCATTGAAAAACATCATGTTATTCATATACCAGAAATGTTTGAAGCTACTGACTGAATGAAAGGAGCTGGCATCTCACTCTCTTTGAATCTTCTTTATCATGCTAAGAGGAGCAGGAAAAAGCAAAAAATTTCAGAATTGCACCTTGCAATGTGGAGAAATTACTGTTTGTGCATTTACAATATTCATTGATTTTTACCATTGAAAAACGTCCAGAAATGATTGAAGCTACTGACTGAATGAAAGTAGCTGGCATCTCACTCTCTTTGAATCTTCTTTATCATGCTAAGAGGAGCAGGAAAAAGCAAAAAATTTCAGACTTGCACCTTGCAATGCGGAGAAATTACTGTTTGTGCATTTACAATATTCATTGATTTTTGCCATTGAAAAACATCATGTTATTCATATACCAGAAATGTTTGAAGCTACTGACTGAATGAAAGGAGCTGGCATCTCACTCTCTTTGAATCTTCTTTATCATGCTAAGAGGAGCAGGAAAAAGCAAAAAATTTCAGAATTGCACCTTGCAATGCGGAGAAATTACTGTTTGTGCATTTACAATATTCATTGATTTTTGCCATTGAAAAACGTCCAGAAATGATTGAAGCTACTGACTGAATGAAAGGAGCTGGCATCTCACTCTCTTTGAATCTTGTTTATCATGCTAAGAGGAGCAGGAAAAAGCAAAAAATTTCAGAATTGCACCTTGCAATGCGGAGAAATTACTGTTTGTGCATTTACAATATTCATTGATTTTTGCCATTGAAAAACGTCCAGAAATGATTGAAGCTACTGACTGAATGAAAGGAGCTGGCATCTCACTCTCTTTGAATCTTCTTTATCATGCTAAGAGGAGCAGGAAAAAGCAAAAAATTTCAGAATTGCACCTTGCAATGCGGAGAAATTACTGTTTGTGCATTTACAATATTCATTGATTTTTGCCATTGAAAAACATCATGTTATTCATATACCAGAAATGATTGAAGCTACTGACTGAATGAAAGGAGCTGGCATCTCACTCTCTTTGAATCTTCTTTATCATGCTAAGAGGAGCAGGAAAAAGCAAAAAATTTCAGAATTGCACCTTGCAATGCGGAGAAATTACTGTTTGTGCATTTACAAAATTCATTGATTTTTGCCATTGAAAAACATCATGTTATTCATATACCAGAAATGTTTGAAGCTACTGACTGAATGAAAGGAGCTGACATCTCACTCTCTTTGAATCTTCTTTATCATGCTAAGAGGAGCAGGAAAAAGCAAAAAATTTCAGAATTGCACCTTGCAATGCGGAGAAATTACTGTTTGTGCATTTACAATATTCATTGATTTTTGCCATTGAAAAACGTCCAGAAATGATTGAAGCTACTGACTGAATGAAAGGAGCTGACATCTCACTCTCTTTGAATCTTCTTTATCATGCTAAGAGGAGCAGGAAAAAGCAAAAAATTTCAGAATTGCACCTTGCAATGCGGAGAAATTACTGTTTGTGCATTTACAATATTCATTGATTTTTGCCATTGAAAAACGTCCAGAAATGATTGAAGCTACTGACTGAATGAAAGGAGCTGGCATATCACTCTCTTTGAATCTTCTTTATCATGCTAAGAGGAGCAGGAAAAAGCAAAAAATTTCAGAATTGCACCTTGCAATGTGGAGAAATTACTGTTTGTGCATTTACAATATTCATTGATTTTTACCATTGAAAAACGTCCAGAAATGATTGAAGCTACTGACTGAATGAAAGTAGCTGGCATCTCACTCTCTTTGAATCTTCTTTATCATGCTAAGAGGAGCAGGAAAAAGCAAAAAATTTCAGACTTGCACCTTGCAATGCGGAGAAATTACTGTTTGTGCATTTACAATATTCATTGATTTTTGCCATTGAAAAACATCATGTTATTCATATACCAGAAATGTTTGAAGCTACTGACTGAATGAAAGGAGCTGGCATCTCACTCTCTTTGAATCTTCTTTATCATGCTAAGAGGAGCAGGAAAAAGCAAAAAATTTCAGAATTGCACCTTGCAATGCGGAGAAATTACTGTTTGTGCATTTACAATATTCATTGATTTTTGCCATTGAAAAACGTCCAGAAATGATTGAAGCTACTGACTGAATGAAAGGAGCTGGCATCTCACTCTCTTTGAATCTTCTTTATCATGCTAAGAGGAGCAGGAAAAAGCAAAAAATTTCAGAATTGCACCTTGCAATGCGGAGAAATTACTGTTTGTGCATTTACAATATTCATTGATTTTTGCCATTGAAAAACGTCCAGAAATGATTGAAGCTACTGACTGAATGAAAGGAGCAGGCATCTCACTCTCTTTGAATCTTCTTTATCATGCTAAGAGGAGCAGGAAAAATCAAAAAATTTCAGAATTTCACCTTGCAATGCGGAGAAATTACTGTTTGTGCATTTACAATATTCAATGATTTTTGCCATTGAAAAACATGTTATTCATATACCAGAAATGTTTGAAGATACTGACTGAATGAAAGGAGCTGGCACCTCACTCTCTTTGAATCTTCTTTATCATGCTAAGAGGAGCGGGAAAAAGCAAAAAATTTCAGAATTGCACCTTGCAATGCGGAGAAATTACTGTTTGTGCATTTACAATATTCATTGATTTTTGCCATTGAAAAACATCCAGAAATGATTGAAGGTACTGACTGAATGAAAGGAGCTGGCATCTCACTCTCTTTGAATCTTCTTTATCATGCTAAGAGGAGCAGGAAAAAGCAAAAAATTTCAGAATTGCACCTTGCAATGCGGAGAAATTACTGTTTGTGCATTTACAATATTCATTGATTTTTGCCATTGAAAAACGTCCAGAAATGATTGAAGCTACTGACTGAATGAAAGGAGCTGGCATCTCACTCTCTTTGAATCTTCTTTATCATGCTAAGAGGAGCAGGAAAAAGCCAAAAATTTCAGAATTGCACCTTGCAATGCGGAGAAATTACAGTTTGTGCATTTACAATATTCATTGATTTTTGCCATTGAAAAACATCCAGAAATGATTGAAGCTACTGACTGAATGAAAGGAGCTGGCATCTCACTCTCTTTGAATATTCTTTATCATGCTAAGAGGAGCAGGAAAAAGCAAAAAATTTCAGAATTGCACCTTGCAATGCGGAGAAATTACTGTTTGTGCATTTACAATATTCATTGATTTTTGCCATTGAAAAACATCATGTTATTCATATACCAGAAATGTTTGAAGCTACTGACTGAATGAAAGGAGCTGGCATCTCACTCTCTTTGAATCTTCTTTATCATGCTAAGAGGAGCAGGAAAAAGCAAAAAATTTCAGAATTGCACCTTGCAATGTGGAGAAATTACTGTTTGTGCATTTACAATATTCATTGATTTTTACCATTGAAAAACGTCCAGAAATGATTGAAGCTACTGACTGAATGAAAGTAGCTGGCATCTCACTCTCTTTGAATCTTCTTTATCATGCTAAGAGGAGCAGGAAAAAGCAAAAAATTTCAGAATTGCACCTTGCAATGCAGAGAAATTACTGTTTGTGCATTTACAATATTCATTGATTTTTGCCATTGAAAAACATCATGTTATTCATATACCAGAAATGTTTGAAGCTACTGACTGAATGAAAGGAGCTGGCATCTCACTCTCTTTGAATCTTCTTTATCATGCTAAGAGGAGCAGGAAAAAGCAAAAAATTTCAGAATTGCACCTTGCAATGTGGAGAAATTACTGTTTGTGCATTTACAATATTCATTGATTTTTACCATTGAAAAACGTCCAGAAATGATTGAAGCTACTGACTGAATGAAAGTAGCTGGCATCTCACTCTCTTTGAATCTTCTTTATCATGCTAAGAGGAGCAGGAAAAAGCAAAAAATTTCAGACTTGCACCTTGCAATGCGGAGAAATTACTGTTTGTGCATTTACAATATTCATTGATTTTTGCCATTGAAAAACATCATGTTATTCATATACCAGAAATGTTTGAAGCTACTGACTGAATGAAAGGAGCTGGCATCTCACTCTCTTTGAATCTTCTTTATCATGCTAAGAGGAGCAGGAAAAAGCAAAAAATTTCAGAATTGCACCTTGCAATGCGGAGAAATTACTGTTTGTGCATTTACAATATTCATTGATTTTTGCCATTGAAAAACGTCCAGAAATGATTGAAGCTACTGACTGAATGAAAGGAGCTGGCATCTCACTCTCTTTGAATCTTGTTTATCATGCTAAGAGGAGCAGGAAAAAGCAAAAAATTTCAGAATTGCACCTTGCAATGCGGAGAAATTACTGTTTGTGCATTTACAATATTCATTGATTTTTGCCATTGAAAAACGTCCAGAAATGATTGAAGCTACTGACTGAATGAAAGGAGCTGGCATCTCACTCTCTTTGAATCTTCTTTATCATGCTAAGAGGAGCAGGAAAAAGCAAAAAATTTCAGAATTGCACCTTGCAATGCGGAGAAATTACTGTTTGTGCATTTACAATATTCATTGATTTTTGCCATTGAAAAACATCATGTTATTCATATACCAGAAATGATTGAAGCTACTGACTGAATGAAAGGAGCTGGCATCTCACTCTCTTTGAATCTTCTTTATCATGCTAAGAGGAGCAGGAAAAAGCAAAAAATTTCAGAATTGCACCTTGCAATGCGGAGAAATTACTGTTTGTGCATTTACAAAATTCATTGATTTTTGCCATTGAAAAACATCATGTTATTCATATACCAGAAATGTTTGAAGCTACTGACTGAATGAAAGGAGCTGACATCTCACTCTCTTTGAATCTTCTTTATCATGCTAAGAGGAGCAGGAAAAAGCAAAAAATTTCAGAATTGCACCTTGCAATGCGGAGAAATTACTGTTTGTGCATTTACAATATTCATTGATTTTTGCCATTGAAAAACGTCCAGAAATGATTGAAGCTACTGACTGAATGAAAGGAGCTGACATCTCACTCTCTTTGAATCTTCTTTATCATGCTAAGAGGAGCAGGAAAAAGCAAAAAATTTCAGAATTGCACCTTGCAATGCGGAGAAATTACTGTTTGTGCATTTACAATATTCATTGATTTTTGCCATTGAAAAACGTCCAGAAATGATTGAAGCTACTGACTGAATGAAAGGAGCTGGCATATCACTCTCTTTGAATCTTCTTTATCATGCTAAGAGGAGCAGGAAAAAGCAAAAAATTTCAGAATTGCACCTTGCAATGTGGAGAAATTACTGTTTGTGCATTTACAATATTCATTGATTTTTACCATTGAAAAACGTCCAGAAATGATTGAAGCTACTGACTGAATGAAAGTAGCTGGCATCTCACTCTCTTTGAATCTTCTTTATCATGCTAAGAGGAGCAGGAAAAAGCAA
This sequence comes from Phyllobates terribilis, assembly GCF_046119375.1. Classification (NCBI taxonomy): domain Eukaryota; kingdom Metazoa; phylum Chordata; class Amphibia; order Anura; family Dendrobatidae; genus Phyllobates; species Phyllobates terribilis. The sequence continues at coordinate 31,309 of NW_027365690.1, read as the reverse complement.
AAAATTTCAGACTTGCACCTTGCAATGCGGAGAAATTACTGTTTGTGCATTTACAATATTCATTGATTTTTGCCATTGAAAAACATCATGTTATTCATATACCAGAAATGTTTGAAGCTACTGACTGAATGAAAGGAGCTGGCATCTCACTCTCTTTGAATCTTCTTTATCATGCTAAGAGGAGCAGGAAAAAGCAAAAAATTTCAGAATTGCACCTTGCAATGCGGAGAAATTACTGTTTGTGCATTTACAATATTCATTGATTTTTGCTATTGAAAAACGTCCAGAAATGATTGAAGCTACTGACTGAATGAAAGGAGCTGGCATCTCACTCTCTTTGAATCTTCTTTATCATGCTAAGAGGAGCAGGAAAAAGCAAAAAATTTCAGAATTGCACCTTGCAATGCGGAGAAATTACTGTTTGTGCATTTACAATATTCATTGATTTTTGCCATTGAAAAACGTCCAGAAATGATTGAAGCTACTGACTGAATGAAAGGAGCAGGCATCTCACTCTCTTTGAATCTTCTTTATCATGCTAAGAGGAGCAGGAAAAATCAAAAAATTTCAGAATTTCACCTTGCAATGCGGAGAAATTACTGTTTGTGCATTTACAATATTCAATGATTTTTGCCATTGAAAAACATGTTATTCATATACCAGAAATGTTTGAAGCTACTGATTGAATGAAAGGAGCTGGCACCTCACTCTCTTTGAATCTTCTTTATCATGCTAAGAGGAGCGGGAAAAAGCAAAAAATTTCAGAATTGCACCTTGCAATGCGGAGAAATTACTGTTTGTGCATTTACAATATTCATTGATTTTTGCCATTGAAAAACATCCAGAAATGATTGAAGGTACTGACTGAATGAAAGGAGCTGGCATCTCACTCTCTTTGAATCTTCTTTATCATGCTAAGAGGAGCAGGAAAAAGCAAAAAATTTCAGAATTGCACCTTGCAATGCGGAGAAATTACTGTTTGTGCATTTACAATATTCATTGATTTTTGCCATTGAAAAACGTCCAGAAATGATTGAAGCTACTGACTGAATGAAAGGAGCTGGCATCTCACTCTCTTTGAATCTTCTTTATCATGCTAAGAGGAGCAGGAAAAAGCCAAAAATTTCAGAATTGCACCTTGCAATGCGGAGAAATTACAGTTTGTGCATTTACAATATTCATTGATTTTTGCCATTGAAAAACATCCAGAAATGATTGAAGCTACTGACTGAATGAAAGGAGCTGGCATCTCACTCTCTTTGAATATTCTTTATCATGCTAAGAGGAGCAGGAAAAAGCAAAAAATTTCAGAATTGCACCTTGCAATGCGGAGAAATTACTGTTTGTGCATTTACAATATTCATTGATTTTTGCCATTGAAAAACATCATGTTATTCATATACCAGAAATGTTTGAAGCTACTGACTGAATGAAAGGAGCTGGCATCTCACTCTCTTTGAATCTTCTTTATCATGCTAAGAGGAGCAGGAAAAAGCAAAAAATTTCAGAATTGCACTTTGCAATGCGGAGAAATTACTGTTTGTGCATTTACAATATTCATTGATTTTTGCCATTGAAAAACATCATGTTATTCATATACCAGAAATGTTTGAAGCTACTGACTGAATGAAAGGAGCTGGCATCTCACTCTCTTTGAATCTTCTTTATCATGCTAAGAGGAGCAGGAAAAAGCAAAAAATTTCAGAATTGCACCTTGCAATGTGGAGAAATTACTGTTTGTGCATTTACAATATTCATTGATTTTTACCATTGAAAAACGTCCAGAAATGATTGAAGCTACTGACTGAATGAAAGTAGCTGGCATCTCACTCTCTTTGAATCTTCTTTATCATGCTAAGAGGAGCAGGAAAAAGCAAAAAATTTCAGAATTGCACCTTGCAATGCAGAGAAATTACTGTTTGTGCATTTACAATATTCATTGATTTTTGCCATTGAAAAACATCATGTTATTCATATACCAGAAATGTTTGAAGCTACTGACTGAATGAAAGGAGCTGGCATCTCACTCTCTTTGAATCTTCTTTATCATGCTAAGAGGAGCAGGAAAAAGCAAAAAATTTCAGAATTGCACCTTGCAATGTGGAGAAATTACTGTTTGTGCATTTACAATATTCATTGATTTTTACCATTGAAAAACGTCCAGAAATGATTGAAGCTACTGACTGAATGAAAGTAGCTGGCATCTCACTCTCTTTGAATCTTCTTTATCATGCTAAGAGGAGCAGGAAAAAGCAAAAAATTTCAGACTTGCACCTTGCAATGCGGAGAAATTACTGTTTGTGCATTTACAATATTCATTGATTTTTGCCATTGAAAAACATCATGTTATTCATATACCAGAAATGTTTGAAGCTACTGACTGAATGAAAGGAGCTGGCATCTCACTCTCTTTGAATCTTCTTTATCATGCTAAGAGGAGCAGGAAAAAGCAAAAAATTTCAGAATTGCACCTTGCAATGCGGAGAAATTACTGTTTGTGCATTTACAATATTCATTGATTTTTGCCATTGAAAAACGTCCAGAAATGATTGAAGCTACTGACTGAATGAAAGGAGCTGGCATCTCACTCTCTTTGAATCTTGTTTATCATGCTAAGAGGAGCAGGAAAAAGCAAAAAATTTCAGAATTGCACCTTGCAATGCGGAGAAATTACTGTTTGTGCATTTACAATATTCATTGATTTTTGCCATTGAAAAACGTCCAGAAATGATTGAAGCTACTGACTGAATGAAAGGAGCTGGCATCTTACTCTCTTTGAATCTTCTTTATCATGCTAAGAGGAGCAGGAAAAAGCAAAAAATTTCAGAATTTCACCTTGCAATGCGGAGAAATTACTGTTTGTGCATTTACAATATTCATTGATTTTTGCCATTGAAAAACATCATGTTATTCATATACCAGAAATGATTGAAGCTACTGACTGAATGAAAGGAGCTGGCATCTCACTCTCTTTGAATCTTCTTTATCATGCTAAGAGGAGCAGGAAAAAGCAAAAAATTTCAGAATTGCACCTTGCAATGCGGAGAAATTACTGTTTGTGCATTTACAATATTCATTGATTTTTGCCATTGAAAAACGTCCAGAAATGATTGAAGCTACTGACTGAATGAAAGGAGCTGGCATCTCACTCTCTTTGAATCTTCTTTATCATGCTAAGAGGAGCAGGAAAAAGCAAAAAATTTCAGAATTGCACCTTGCAATGCGGAGAAATTACTGTTTGTGCTTTTACAATATTCATTGATTTTTGCCATTGAAAAACATCATATTATTCATATACCAGAAATGTTTGAAGCTACTGACTGAATGAAAGGAGCTGGCATCTCACTCTCTTTGAATCTTCTTTATCATGCTAAGAGGAGCAGGAAAAAGCAAAAAATTTCAGAATTGCACCTTGCAATGCGGAGAAATTACTGTTTGTGCATTTACAATATTCATTGATTTTTGCCATTGAAAAACGTCCAGAAATGATTGAAGCTACTGACTGAATGAAAGGAGCTGGCATCTCACTCTCTTTGAATCTTCTTTATCATGCTAAGAGGAGCAGGAAAAAGCAAAAAATTTCAGAATTGCACCTTGCAATGCGGAGAAATTACTGTTTGTGCATTTACAATATTCATTGATTTTTGCCATTGAAAAACGTCCAGAAATGATTGAAGCTACTGACTGAATGAAAGGAGCTGGCATCTCACTCTCTTTGAATCTTCTTTATCATGCTAAGAGGAGCAGGAAAAAGCAAAAAATTTCAGAATTGCACCTTGCAATGCGGAGAAATTACTGTTTGTGCATTTACAATATTCATTGATTTTTGCCATTGAAAAACATCATGTTATTCATATACCAGAAATGATTGAAGCTACTGACTGAATGAAAGGAGCTGGCATCTTACTCTCTTTGAATCTTCTTTGTCATGCTAAGAGGAGCAGGAAAAAGCAAAAAATTTCAGAATTGCACCTTGCAATGCGGAGAAATTACTGTTTGTGCATTTACAATATTCATTGATTTTTGCCATTGAAAAACGTCCAGAAATGATTGAAGCTACTGACTGAATGAAAGGAGCTGGCATCTCACTCTCTTTGAATCTTCTTTATCATGCTAAGAGGAGCAGGAAAAAGCAAAAAATTTCAGAATTGCACCTTGCAATGCGGAGAAATTACTGTTTGTGCATTTACAATATTCATTGATTTTTGCCATTGAAAAACGTCCAGAAATGATTGAAGCTACTGACTGAATGAAAGGAGCTGGCATCTCACTCTCTTTGAATCTTCTTTATCATGCTAAGAGGAGCAGGAAAAAGCAAAAAATTTCAGAATTGCACCTTGCAATGCGGAGAAATTACTGTTTGTGCATTTACAATATTCATTGATTTTTGCCATTGAAAAACATCATGTTATTCATATACCAGAAATGTTTGTAGCTACTGACTGAATGAAAGGAGCTGGCATCTCACTCTCTTTGAATCTTCTTTATCATGCTAAGAGGAGCAGGAAAAAGCAAAAAATTTCAGAATTGCACCTTGCAATGCGGAGAAATTACTGTTTGTGCATTTACAATATTCATTGATTTTTGCCATTGAAAAACGTCCAGAAATGATTGAAGCTACTGACTGAATGAAAGGAGCTGGCATCTCACTCTCTTTGAATCTTCTTTATCATGCTAAGAGGAGCAGGAAAAAGCAAAAAATTTCAGAATTGCACCTTACAATGTGGAGAAATTACTGTTTGTGCATTTACAATATTCATTGATTTTTGCCATTGAAAAACATCATGTTATTCATATACCAGAAATGATTGAAGCTACTGACTGAATGAAAGCAGCTGGCATCTCACTCTCTTTGAATCTTCTTTATCATGCTAAGAGGAGCAGGAAAAAGCAAAAAATTTCAGAATTGCACCTTGCAATGCGGAGAAATTACTGTTTGTGCATTTACAATATTCATTGATTTTTGCCATTGAAAAACATCATGTTATTCATATACTAGAAATGTTTGAAGCTACTGACTGAATGAAAGGAGCTGGCATCTCACTCTCTTTGAATCTTCTTTATCATGCTAAGAGGAGCAGGAAAAAGCAAAAAATTTCAGAATTGCACCTTGCAATGCGGAGAAATTACTGTTTGTGCATTTACAATATTCATTGATTTTTGCCATTGAAAAACGTCCAGAAATGATTGAAGCTACTGACTGAATGAAAGGAGCTGGCATCTCACTCTCTTTGAATCTTCTTTATCATGCTAAGAGGAGCAGGAAAAAGCAAAAAATTTCAGAATTGCACCTTGCAATGCGGAGAAATTACTGTTTGTGCATTTACAATATTCATTGATTTTTGCCATTGAAAAACGTCCAGAAATGATTGAAGCTACTGACTGAATGAAAGGAGCTGGCATCTCACTCTCTTTGAGTCTTCTTTATCATGCTAAGAGGAGCAGGAAAAAGCAAAAAATTTCAGAATTGCAACTTGCAATGCGGAGAAATTACTGTTTGTGCATTTACAATATTCATTGATTTTTGCCATTGAAAAACATCATGTTATTCATATACCAGAAATGATTGAAGCTACTGACTGAATGAAAGGAGCTGGCATCTCACTCTCTTTGAATCTTCTTTATCATGCTAAGAGGAGCAGGAAAAAGCAAAAAATTTCAGAATTGCACCTTGCAATGCGGAGAAATTACTGTTTGTGCATTTACAATATTCATTGATTTTTGCCATTGAAAAACGTCCAGAAATGATTGAAGCTACTGACTGAATGAAAGGAGCTGGCATCTCACTCTCTTTGAATCTTCTTTATCATGCTAAGAGGAGCAGGAAAAAGCAAAAAATTTCAGAATTGCACCTTGCAATGCGGAGAAATTACTGTTTGTGCTTTTACAATATTCATTGATTTTTGCCATTGAAAAACATCATATTATTCATATACCAGAAATGTTTGAAGCTACTGACTGAATGAAAGGACCTGGCATCTCACTCTCTTTGAATCTTCTTTATCATGCTAAGAGGAGCAGGAAAAAGCAAAAAATTTCAGAATTGCACCTTGCAATGCGGAGAAATTACTGTTTGTGCATTTACAATATTCATTGATTTTTGCCATTGAAAAACGTCCAGAAATGATTGAAGCTACTGACTGAATGAAAGGAGCTGGCATCTCACTCTCTTTGAATCTTCTTTATCATGCTAAGAGGAGCAGGAAAAAGCAAAAAATTTCAGAATTGCACCTTGCAATGCGGAGAAATTACTGTTTGTGCATTTACAATATTCATTGATTTTTGCCATTGAAAAACGTCCAGAAATGATTGAAGCTACTGACTGAATGAAAGGAGCTGGCATCTCACTCTCTTTGAATCTTCTTTATCATGCTAAGAGGAGCAGGAAAAAGCAAAAAATTTCAGAATTGCACCTTGCAATGCGGAGAAATTACTGTTTGTGCATTTACAATATTCATTGATTTTTGCCATTGAAAAACATCATGTTATTCATATACCAGAAATGATTGAAGCTACTGACTGAATGAAAGGAGCTGGCATCTTACTCTCTTTGAATCTTCTTTGTCATGCTAAGAGGAGCAGGAAAAAGCAAAAAATTTCAGAATTGCACCTTGCAATGCGGAGAAATTACTGTTTGTGCATTTACAATATTCATTGATTTTTGCCATTGAAAAACGTCCAGAAATGATTGAAGCTACTGACTGAATGAAAGGAGCTGGCATCTCACTCTCTTTGAATCTTCTTTATCATGCTAAGAGGAGCAGGAAAAAGCAAAAAATTTCAGAATTGCACCTTGCAATGCGGAGAAATTACTGTTTGTGCATTTACAATATTCATTGATTTTTGCCATTGAAAAACGTCCAGAAATGATTGAAGCTACTGACTGAATGAAAGGAGCTGGCATCTCACTCTCTTTGAATCTTCTTTATCATGCTAAGAGGAGCAGGAAAAAGCAAAAAATTTCAGAATTGCAACTTGCAATGCGGAGAAATTACTGTTTGTGCATTTACAATATTCATTGATTTTTGCCATTGAAAAACATCATGTTATTCATATACCAGAAATGATTGAAGCTACTGACTGAATGAAAGGAGCTGGCATCTCACTCTCTTTGAATCTTCTTTATCATGCTAAGAGGAGCAGGAAAAAGCAAAAAATTTCAGAATTGCACCTTGCAATGCGGAGAAATTACTGTTTGTGCATTTACAATATTCATTGATTTTTGCCATTGAAAAACGTCCAGAAATGATTGAAGCTACTGACTGAATGAAAGGAGCTGGCATCTCACTCTCTTTGAATCTTCTTTATCATGCTAAGAGGAGCAGGAAAAAGCAAAAAATTTCAGAATTGCACCTTGCAATGCGGAGAAATTACTGTTTGTGCTTTTACAATATTCATTGATTTTTGCCATTGAAAAACATCATATTATTCATATACCAGAAATGTTTGAAGCTACTGACTGAATGAAAGGACCTGGCATCTCACTCTCTTTGAATCTTCTTTATCATGCTAAGAGGAGCAGGAAAAAGCAAAAAATTTCAGAATTGCACCTTGCAATGCGGAGAAATTACTGTTTGTGCATTTACAATATTCATTGATTTTTGCCATTGAAAAACGTCCAGAAATGATTGAAGCTACTGACTGAATGAAAGGAGCTGGCATCTCACTCTCTTTGAATCTTCTTTATCATGCTAAGAGGAGCAGGAAAAAGCAAAAAATTTCAGAATTGCACCTTGCAATGCGGAGAAATTACTGTTTGTGCATTTACAATATTCATTGATTTTTGCCATTGAAAAACGTCCAGAAATGATTGAAGCTACTGACTGAATGAAAGGAGCTGGCATCTCACTCTCTTTGAATCTTCTTTATCATGCTAAGAGGAGCAGGAAAAAGCAAAAAAATTCAGAATTGCACCTTGCAATGCGGAGAAATTACTGTTTGTGCATTTACAATATTCATTGATTTTTGCCATTGAAAAACGTCCAGAAATGATTGAAGCTACTGACTGAATGAAAGGAGCTGGCATCTCACTCTCTTTGAATCTTCTTTATCATGCTAAGAGGAGCAGGAAAAAGCAAAAAATTTCAGAATTGCACCTTGCAATGCGGAGAAATTACTCTTTGTGCATTTACAATATTCATTGATTTTTGCCATTGAAAAACATCATGTTATTCATATACCAGAAATGTTTGAAGCTACTGACTGAATGAAAGGAGCTGGCATCTCACTCTCTTTGAATCTTCTTTATCATGCTAAGAGGAGCAGGAAAAAGCAAAAAATTTCAGAATTGCACCTTGCAATGCGGAGAAATTACTGTTTGTGCATTTACAATATTCATTGATTTTTGCCATTGAAAAACATCATGTTATTCATATACCAGAAATGTTTGAAGCTACTGACTGAATGAAAGGAGCTGGCATCTCACTCTCTTTGAATCTTCTTTATCATGCTAAGAGGAGCAGGAAAAAGCAAAAAATTTCAGAATTGCACCTTGCAATGTGGAGAAATTACTGTTTGTGCATTTACAATATTCATTGATTTTTACCATTGAAAAACGTCCAGAAATGATTGAAGCTACTGACTGAATGAAAGTAGCTGGCATCTCACTCTCTTTGAATCTTCTTTATCATGCTAAGAGGAGCAGGAAAAAGCAAAAAATTTCAGAATTGCACCTTGCAATGCGGAGAAATTACTGTTTGTGCATTTACAATATTCATTGATTTTTGCCATTGAAAAACATCATGTTATTCATATACCAGAAATGTTTGTAGCTACTGACTGAATGAAAGGAGCTGGCATCTCACTCTCTTTGAATCTTCTTTATCATGCTAAGAGGAGCAGGAAAAAGCAAAAAATTTCAGAATTGCACCTTGCAATGCGGAGAAATTACTGTTTGTGCATTTACAATATTCATTGATTTTTGCCATTGAAAAACGTCCAGAAATGATTGAAGCTACTGACTGAATGAAAGGAGCTGGCATCTCACTCTCTTTGAATCTTCTTTATCATGCTAAGAGGAGCAGGAAAAAGCAAAAAAATTCAGAATTGCACCTTGCAATGCGGAGAAATTACTGTTTGTGCATTTACAATATTCATTGATTTTTGCCATTGAAAAACGTCCAGAAATGATTGAAGCTACTGACTGAATGAAAGGAGCTGGCATCTCACTCTCTTTGAATCTTCTTTATCATGCTAAGAGGAGCAGGAAAAAGCAAAAAATTTCAGAATTGCACCTTGCAATGCGGAGAAATTACTCTTTGTGCATTTACAATATTCATTGATTTTTGCCATTGAAAAACATCATGTTATTCATATACCAGAAATGTTTGAAGCTACTGACTGAATGAAAGGAGCTGGCATCTCACTCTCTTTGAATCTTCTTTATCATGCTAAGAGGAGCAGGAAAAAGCAAAAAATTTCAGAATTGCACCTTGCAATGCGGAGAAATTACTGTTTGTGCATTTACAATATTCATTGATTTTTGCCATTGAAAAACATCATGTTATTCATATACCAGAAATGTTTGAAGCTACTGACTGAATGAAAGGAGCTGGCATCTCACTCTCTTTGAATCTTCTTTATCATGCTAAGAGGAGCAGGAAAAAGCAAAAAATTTCAGAATTGCACCTTGCAATGTGGAGAAATTACTGTTTGTGCATTTACAATATTCATTGATTTTTACCATTGAAAAACGTCCAGAAATGATTGAAGCTACTGACTGAATGAAAGTAGCTGGCATCTCACTCTCTTTGAATCTTCTTTATCATGCTAAGAGGAGCAGGAAAAAGCAAAAAATTTCAGAATTGCACCTTGCAATGCGGAGAAATTACTGTTTGTGCATTTACAATATTCATTGATTTTTGCCATTGAAAAACGTCCAGAAATGATTGAAGCTACTGACTGAATGAAAGGAGCAGGCATCTCACTCTCTTTGAATCTTCTTTATCATGCTAAGAGGAGCAGGAAAAAGCAAAAAATTTCAGAATTGCACCTTGCAATGCGGAGAAATTACTGTTTGTGCATTTACAATATTCATTGATTTTTGCCATTGAAAAACGTCCAGAAATGATTGAAGCTACTGACTGAATGAAAGGAGCTGGCATCTCACTCTCTTTGAATTTTCTTTATCATGCTAAGAGGAGCAGGAAAAATCAAAAAATTTCAGAATTGCACCTTGCAATGCGGAGAAATTACTGTTTGTGCATTTACAATATTCAATGATTTTTGCCATTGAAAAACATGTTATTCATATACCAGAAATGTTTGAAGCTACTGACTGAATGAAAGGAGCTGGCACCTCACTCTCTTTGAATCTTCTTTATCATGCTAAGAGGAGCGGGAAAAAGCAAAAAATTTCAGAATTGCACCTTGCAATGCGGAGAAATTACTGTTTGTGCATTTACAATATTCATTGATTTTTGCCATTGAAAAACATCCAGAAATGATTGAAGGTACTGACTGAATGAAAGGAGCTGGCATCCCACTCTCTTTGAATCTTCTTTATCATGCTAAGAGGAGCAGGAAAAAGCAAAAAATTTCAGACTTGCACCTTGCAATGCGGAGAAATTACTGTTTGTGCATTTACAATATTCATTGATTTTTGCCATTGAAAAACATCATGTTATTCATATACCAGAAATGTTTGAAGCTACTGACTGAATGAAAGGAGCTGGCATCTCACTCTCTTTGAATCTTCTTTATCATGCTAAGAGGAGCAGGAAAAAGCAAAAAATTTCAGAATTGCACCTTGCAATGCGGAGAAATTACTGTTTGTGCATTTACAATATTCATGGATTTTTGCCATTGAAAAACGTCCAGAAATGATTGAAGCTACTGACTGAATGAAAGGAGCTGGCATCTCACTCTCTTTGAATCTTGTTTATCATGCTAAGAGGAGCAGGAAAAAGCAAAAAATTTCAGAATTGCACTTTGCAATGCGGAGAAATTACTGTTTGTGCATTTACAATATTCATTGATTTTTGCCATTGAAAAACGTCCAGAAATGATTGAAGCTACTGACTGAATGAAAGGAGCTGGCATCTCACTCTCTTTGAATCTTCTTTATCATGCTAAGAGGAGCAGGAAAAAGCAAAAAAATTCAGAATTGCACCTTGCAATGCGGAGAAATTACTGTTTGTGCATTTACAATATTCATTGATTTTTGCCATTGAAAAACATCATGTTATTCATATACCAGAAATGATTGAAGCTACTGACTGAATGAAAGGAGCTGGCATCTCACTCTCTTTGAATCTTCTTTATCATGCTAAGAGGAGCAGGAAAAAGCAAAAAATTTCAGAATTGCACCTTGCAATGCGGAGAAATTACTGTTTGTGCATTTACAATATTCATTGATTTTTGCCATTGAAAAACGACCAGAAATGATTGAAGCTACTGACTGAATGAAAGGAACTGGCATCTCACTCTCTTTGAATCTTCTTTATCATGCTAAGAGGAGCAGGAAAAAGCAAAAAATTTCAGAATTGCACCTTGCAATGCGGAGAAATTACTGTTTGTGCATTTACAAAATTCATTGATTTTTGCCATTGAAAAACATCATGTTATTCATATACCAGAAATGTTTGAAGCTACTGACTGAATGAAAGGAGCTGACATCTCACTCTCTTTGAATCTTCTTTATCATGCTAAGAGGAGCAGGAAAAAGCAAAAAATTTCAGAATTGCACCTTGCAATGCGGAGAAATTACTGTTTGTGCATTTACAATATTCATTGATTTTTGCCATTGAAAAACGTCCAGAAATGATTGAAGCTACTGACTGAATGAAAGGAGCTGGCATCTCACTCTCTTTGAATCTTCTTTATCATGCTAAGAGGAGCAGGAAAAAGCAAAAAATTTCAGACTTGCACCTTGCAATGCGGAGAAATTACTGTTTGTGCATTTACAATATTCATTGATTTTTGCCATTGAAAAACATCATGTTATTCATATACCAGAAATGTTTGAAGCTACTGACTGAATGAAAGGAGCTGGCATCTCACTCTCTTTGAATCTTCTTTATCATGCTAAGAGGAGCAGGAAAAAGCAAAAAATTTCAGAATTGCACCTTGCAATGCGGAGAAATTACTGTTTGTGCATTTACAATATTCATTGATTTTTGCCATTGAAAAACGTCCAGAAATGATTGAAGCTACTGACTGAATGAAAGGAGCTGGCATCTCACTCTCTTTGAATCTTGTTTATCATGCTAAGAGGAGCAGGAAAAAGCAAAAAATTTCAGAATTGCACCTTGCAATGCGGAGAAATTACTGTTTGTGCATTTACAATATTCATTGATTTTTGCCATTGAAAAACGTCCAGAAATGATTGAAGCTACTGACTGAATGAAAGGAGCTGGCATCTCACTCTCTTTGAATCTTCTTTATCATGCTAAGAGGAGCAGGAAAAAGCAAAAAATTTCAGAATTGCACCTTGCAATGCGGAGAAATTACTGTTTGTGCATTTACAATATTCATTGATTTTTGCCATTGAAAAACATCATGTTATTCATATACCAGAAATGATTGAAGCTACTGACTGAATGAAAGGAGCTGGCATCTCACTCTCTTTGAATCTTCTTTATCATGCTAAGAGGAGCAGGAAAAAGCAAAAAATTTCAGAATTGCACCTTGCAATGCGGAGAAATTACTGTTTGTGCATTTACAATATTCATTGATTTTTGCCATTGAAAAACATCATGTTATTCATATACCAGAAATGATTGAAGCTACTGACTGAATGAAAGGAGCTGGCATCTCACTCTCTTTGAATCTTCTTTATCATGCTTAGAGGAGCAGGAAAAAGCAAAAAATTTCAGAATTGCACCTTGCAATGCGGAGAAATTACTGTTTGTGCATTTACAATATTCATTGATTTTTGCCATTGAAAAACGTCCAGAAATGATTGAAGCTACTGACTGAATGAAAGGAACTGGCATCTCACTCTCTTTGAATCTTCTTTATCATGCTAAGAGGAGCAGGAAAAAGCAAAAAATTTCAGAATTGCACCTTGCAATGCGGAGAAATTACTGTTTGTGCATTTACAAAATTCATTGATTTTTGCCATTGAAAAACATCATGTTATTCATATACCAGAAATGTTTGAAGCTACTGACTGAATGAAAGGAGCTGACATCTCACTCTCTTTGAATCTTCTTTATCATGCTAAGAGGAGCAGGAAAAAGCAAAAAATTTCAGAATTGCACCTTGCAATGCGGAGAAATTACTGTTTGTGCATTTACAATATTCATTGATTTTTGCCATTGAAAAACGTCCAGAAATGATTGAAGCTACTGACTGAATGAAAGGAGCTGACATCTCACTCTCTTTGAATCTTCTTTATCATGCTAAGAGGAGCAGGAAAAAGCAAAAAATTTCAGAATTGCACCTTGCAATGCGGAGAAATTACTGTTTGTGCATTTACAATATTCATTGATTTTTGCCATTGAAAAACGTCCAGAAATGATTGAAGCTACTGACTGAATGAAAGGAGCTGGCATCTCACTCTCTTTGAATCTTCTTTATCATGCTAAGAGGAGCAGGAAAAAGCAAAAAATTTCAGAATTGCACCTTGCAATGTGGAGAAATTACTGTTTGTGCATTTACAATATTCATTGATTTTTACCATTGAAAAACGTCCAGAAATGATTGAAGCTACTGACTGAATGAAAGTAGCTGGCATCTCACTCTCTTTGAATCTTCTTTATCATGCTAAGAGGAGCAGGAAAAAGCAAAAAATTTCAGACTTGCACCTTGCAATGCGGAGAAATTACTGTTTGTGCATTTACAATATTCATTGATTTTTGCCATTGAAAAACATCATGTTATTCATATACCAGAAATGTTTGAAGCTACTGACTGAATGAAAGGAGCTGGCATCTCACTCTCTTTGAATCTTCTTTATCATGCTAAGAGAAGCAGGAAAAAGCAAAAAATTTCAGAATTGCACCTTGCAATGCGGAGAAATTACTGTTTGTGCATTTACAATATTCATTGATTTTTGCCATTGAAAAACGTCCAGAAATGATTGAAGCTACTGACTGAATGAAAGGAGCTGGCATCTCACTCTCTTTGAATCTTCTTTATCATGCTAAGAGGAGCAGGAAAAAGCAAAAAATTTCAGAATTGCACCTTGCAATGCGGAGAAATTACTGTTTGTGCATTTACAATATTCATTGATTTTTGCCATTGAAAAACGTCCAGAAATGATTGAAGCTACTGACTGAATGAAAGGAGCAGGCATCTCACTCTCTTTGAATCTTCTTTATCATGCTAAGAGGAGCAGGAAAAAGCAAAAAATTTCAGAATTGCACCTTGCAATGCGGAGAAATTACTGTTTGTGCATTTACAATATTCATGGATTTTTGCCATTGAAAAATGTCCAGAAATGATTGAAGCTACTGACTGAATGAAAGGAGCTGGCATCTCACTCTCTTTGAATCTTCTTTATCATGCTAAGAGGAGCAGGAAAAAGCAAAAAATTTCAGACTTGCACCTTGCAATGCGGAGAAATTACTGTTTGTGCATTTACAATATTCATTGATTTTTGCCATTGAAAAACATCATGTTATTCATATACCAGAAATGTTTGAAGCTACTGACTGAATGAAAGGAGCTTGCATCTCACTCTCTTTGAATCTTCTTTATCATGCTAAGAGGAGCAGGAAAAAGCAAAAAATTTCAGAATTGCACCTTGCAATGCGGAGAAATTACTGTTTGTGCATTTACAATATTCATTGATTTTTGCCATTGAAAAACGTCCAGAAATGATTGAAGCTACTGACTGAATGAAAGGAGCTGGCATCTCACTCTCTTTGAATCTTCTTTATCATGCTAAGAGGAGCAGGAAAAAGCAAAAAATTTCAGAATTGCACCTTGCAATGCGGAGAAATTACTGTTTGTGAATTTACAATATTCATTGATTTTTGCCATTGAAAAACGTCCAGAAATGATTGAAGCTACTGACTGAATGAAAGGAGCTGGCATCTCACTCTCTTTGAATCTTCTTTATCATGCTAAGAGGAGCAGGAAAAATCAAAAAATTTCAGAATTGCACCTTGCAATGCGGAGAAATTACTGTTTGTGCATTTACAATATTCAATGATTTTTGCCATTGAAAAACATGTTATTCATATACCAGAAATGTTTGAAGCTACTGACTGAATGAAAGGAGCTGGCACCTCACTCTCTTTGAATCTTCTTTATCATGCTAAGAGGAGCGGGAAAAAGCAAAAAATTTCAGAATTGCACCTTGCAATGCGGAGAAATTACTGTTTGTGCATTTACAATATTCATTGATTTTTGCCATTGAAAAACATCCAGAAATGATTGAAGCTACTGACTGAATGAAAGGAGCTGGCATCTCACTCTCTTTGAATCTTCTTTATCATGCTAAGAGGAGCAGGAAAAAGCAAAAAATTTCAGAATTGCACCTTGCAATGCGGAGAAATTACTGTTTGTGCATTTACAATATTCATTGATTTTTGCCATTGAAAAACGTCCAGAAATGATTGAAGCTACTGACTGATTGAAAGGAGCTGGCATCTCACTCTCTTTGAATCTTCTTTATCATGCTAAGAGGAGCAGGAAAAAGCCAAAAATTTCAGAATTGCACCTTGCAATGCGGAGAAATTACAGTTTGTGCATTTACAATATTCATTGATTTTTGCCATTGAAAAACATCCAGAAATGATTGAAGCTACTGACTGAATGAAAGGAGCTGGCATCTCACTCTCTTTGAATATTCTTTATCATGCTAAGAGGAGCAGGAAAAAGCAAAAAATTTCAGAATTGCACCTTGCAATGCGGAGAAATTACTGTTTGTGCATTTACAATATTCATTGATTTTTGCCATTGAAAAACATCATGTTATTCATATACCAGAAATGTTTGAAGCTACTGACTGAATGAAAGGAGCTGGCATCTCACTCTCTTTGAATCTTCTTTATCATGCTAAGAGGAGCAGGAAAAAGCAAAAAATTTCAGAATTGCACCTTGCAATGCGGAGAAATTACTGTTTGTGCATTTACAATATTCATTGATTTTTGCCATTGAAAAACATCATGTTATTCATATACCAGAAATGTTTGAAGCTACTGACTGAATGAAAGGAGCTGGCATCTCACTCTCTTTGAATCTTCTTTATCATGCTAAGAGGAGCAGGAAAAAGCAAAAAATTTCAGAATTGCACCTTGCAATGTGGAGAAATTACTGTTTGTGCATTTACAATATTCATTGATTTTTACCATTGAAAAACGTCCAGAAATGATTGAAGCTACTGACTGAATGAAAGTAGCTGGCATCTCACTCTCTTTGAATCTTCTTTATCATGCTAAGAGGAGCAGGAAAAAGCAAAAAATTTCAGACTTGCACCTTGCAATGCGGAGAAATTACTGTTTGTGCATTTACAATATTCATTGATTTTTGCCATTGAAAAACATCATGTTATTCATATACCAGAAATGTTTGAAGCTACTGACTGAATGAAAGGAGCTGGCATCTCACTCTCTTTGAATCTTCTTTATCATGCTAAGAGGAGCAGGAAAAAGCAAAAAATTTCAGAATTGCACCTTGCAATGCGGAGAAATTACTGTTTGTGCATTTACAATATTCATTGATTTTTGCCATTGAAAAACGTCCAGAAATGATTGAAGCTACTGACTGAATGAAAGGAGCTGGCATCTCACTCTCTTTGAATCTTGTTTATCATGCTAAGAGGAGCAGGAAAAAGCAAAAAATTTCAGAATTGCACCTTGCAATGCGGAGAAATTACTGTTTGTGCATTTACAATATTCATTGATTTTTGCCATTGAAAAACGTCCAGAAATGATTGAAGCTACTGACTGAATGAAAGGAGCTGGCATCTCACTCTCTTTGAATCTTCTTTATCATGCTAAGAGGAGCAGGAAAAAGCAAAAAATTTCAGAATTGCACCTTGCAATGCGGAGAAATTACTGTTTGTGCATTTACAATATTCATTGATTTTTGCCATTGAAAAACATCATGTTATTCATATACCAGAAATGATTGAAGCTACTGACTGAATGAAAGGAGCTGGCATCTCACTCTCTTTGAATCTTCTTTATCATGCTAAGAGGAGCAGGAAAAAGCAAAAAATTTCAGAATTGCACCTTGCAATGCGGAGAAATTACTGTTTGTGCATTTACAATATTCATTGATTTTTGCCATTGAAAAACGTCCAGAAATGATTGAAGCTACTGACTGAATGAAAGGAACTGGCATCTCACTCTCTTTGAATCTTCTTTATCATGCTAAGAGGAGCAGGAAAAAGCAAAAAATTTCAGAATTGCACCTTGCAATGCGGAGAAATTACTGTTTGTGCATTTACAAAATTCATTGATATTTGCCATTGAAAAACATCATGTTATTCATATACCAGAAATGTTTGAAGCTACTGACTGAATGAAAGGAGCTGACATCTCACTCTCTTTGAATCTTCTTTATCATGCTAAGAGGAGCAGGAAAAAGCAAAAAATTTCAGAATTGCACCTTGCAATGCGGAGAAATTACTGTTTGTGCATTTACAATATTCATTGATTTTTGCCATTGAAAAACGTCCAGAAATGATTGAAGCTACTGACTGAATGAAAGGAGCTGGCATCTCACTCTCTTTGAATCTTCTTTATCATGCTAAGAGGAGCAGGAAAAAGCAAAAAATTTCAGAATTGCACCTTGCAATGCGGAGAAATTACTGTTTGTGCATTTACAATATTCATTGATTTTTGCCATTGAAAAACATCATGTTATTCATATACCAGAAATGTTTGTAGCTACTGACTGAATGAAAGGAGCTGGCATCTCACTCTCTTTGAATCTTCTTTATCATGCTAAGAGGAGCAGGAAAAAGCAAAAAATTTCAGAATTGCACCTTGCAATGCGGAGAAATTACTGTTTGTGCATTTACAATATTCATTGATTTTTGCCATTGAAAAACGTCCAGAAATGATTGAAGCTACTGACTGAATGAAAGGAGCTGGCATCTCACTCTCTTTGAATCTTCTTTATCATGCTAAGAGGAGCAGGAAAAAGCAAAAAATTTCAGAATTGCACCTTGCAATGCGGAGAAATTACTGTTTGTGCATTTACAATATTCATTGATTTTTGCCATTGAAAAACGTCCAGAAATGATTGAAGCTACTGACTGAATGAAAGGAGCTGGCATCTCACTCTCTTTGAATCTTCTTTATCATGCTAAGAGGAGCAGGAAAAAGCAAAAAATTTCAGAATTGCACCTTCCAATGCGGAGAAATTACTCTTTGTGCATTTACAATATTCATTGATTTTTGCCATTGAAAAACATCATGTTATTCATATACCAGAAATGTTTGAAGCTACTGACTGAATGAAAGGAGCTGGCATCTCACTCTCTTTGAATCTTCTTTATCATGCTAAGAGGAGCAGGAAAAAGCAAAAAATTTCAGAATTGCACCTTGCAATGCGGAGAAATTACTGTTTGTGCACTTACAATATTCATTGATTTTTGCCATTGAAAAACATCATGTTATTCATATACCAGAAATGTTTGAAGCTACTGACTGAATGAAAGGAGCTGGCATCTCACTCTCTTTGAATCTTCTTTATCATGCTAAGAGGAGCAGGAAAAAGCAAAAAATTTCAGAATTGCACCTTGCAATGTGGAGAAATTACTGTTTGTGCATTTACAATATTCATTGATTTTTACCATTGAAAAACGTCCAGAAATGATTGAAGCTACTGACTGAATGAAAGTAGCTGGCATCTCACTCTCTTTGAATCTTCTTTATCATGCTAAGAGGAGCAGGAAAAAGCAAAAAATTTCAGACTTGCACCTTGCAATGCGGAGAAATTACTGTTTGTGCATTTACAATATTCATTGATTTTTGCCATTGAAAAACATCATGTTATTCATATACCAGAAATGTTTGAAGCTACTGACTGAATGAAAGGAGCTGGCATCTCACTCTCTTTGAATCTTCTTTATCATGCTAAGAGGAGCAGGAAAAAGCAAAAAATTTCAGAATTGCACCTTGCAATGCGGAGAAATTACTGTTTGTGCATTTACAATATTCATTGATTTTTGCCATTGAAAAACGTCCAGAAATGATTGAAGCTACTGACTGAATGAAAGGAGCTGGCATCTCACTCTCTTTGAATCTTCTTTATCATGCTAAGAGGAGCAGGAAAAAGCAAAAAATTTCAGAATTGCACCTTGCAATGCGGAGAAATTACTGTTTGTGCATTTACAATATTCATTGATTTTTGCCATTGAAAAACATCATGTTATTCATATACCAGAAATGTTTGTAGCTACTGACTGAATGAAAGGAGCTGGCATCTCACTCTCTTTGAATCTTCTTTATCATGCTAAGAGGAGCAGGAAAAAGCAAAAAATTTCAGAATTGCACCTTGCAATGCGGAGAAATTACTGTTTGTGCATTTACAATATTCATTGATTTTTGCCATTGAAAAACGTCCAGAAATGATTGAAGCTACTGACTGAATGAAAGGAGCTGGCATCTCACTCTCTTTGAATCTTCTTTATCATGCTAAGAGGAGCAGGAAAAAGCAAAAAATTTCAGAATTGCACCTTGCAATGCGGAGAAATTACTGTTTGTGCATTTACAATATTCATTGATTTTTGCCATTGAAAAACGTCCAGAAATGATTGAAGCTACTGACTGAATGAAAGGAGCTGGCATCTCACTCTCTTTGAATCTTCTTTATCATGCTAAGAGGAGCAGGAAAAAGCAAAAAATTTCAGAATTGCACCTTGCAATGCGGAGAAATTACTCTTTGTGCATTTACAATATTCATTGATTTTTGCCATTGAAAAACATCATGTTATTCATATACCAGAAATGTTTGAAGCTACTGACTGAATGAAAGGAGCTGGCATCTCACTCTCTTTGAATCTTCTTTATCATGCTAAGAGGAGCAGGAAAAAGCAAAAAATTTCAGAATTGCACCTTGCAATGCGGAGAAATTACTGTTTGTGCATTTACAATATTCATTGATTTTTGCCATTGAAAAACATCATGTTATTCATATACCAGAAATGTTTGAAGCTACTGACTGAATGAAAGGAGCTGGCATCTCACTCTCTTTGAATCTTCTTTATCATGCTAAGAGGAGCAGGAAAAAGCAAAAAATTTCAGAATTGCACCTTGCAATGTGGAGAAATTACTGTTTGTGCATTTACAATATTCATTGATTTTTACCATTGAAAAACGTCCAGAAATGATTGAAGCTACTGACTGAATGAAAGTAGCTGGCATCTCACTCTCTTTGAATCTTCTTTATCATGCTAAGAGGAGCAGGAAAAAGCAAAAAATTTCAGACTTGCACCTTGCAATGCGGAGAAATTACTGTTTGTGCATTTACAATATTCATTGATTTTTGCCATTGAAAAACATCATGTTATTCATATACCAGAAATGTTTGAAGCTACTGACTGAATGAAAGGAGCTGGCATCTCACTCTCTTTGAATCTTCTTTATCATGCTAAGAGGAGCAGGAAAAAGCAAAAAATTTCAGAATTGCACCTTGCAATGCGGAGAAATTACTGTTTGTGCATTTACAATATTCATTGATTTTTGCCATTGAAAAACGTCCAGAAATGATTGAAGCTACTGACTGAATGAAAGGAGCTGGCATCTCACTCTCTTTGAATCTTCTTTATCATGCTAAGAGGAGCAGGAAAAAGCAAAAAATTTCAGAATTGCACCTTGCAATGCGGAGAAATTACTGTTTGTGCATTTACAATATTCATTGATTTTTGCCATTGAAAAACGTCCAGATATGATTGAAGCTACTGACTGAATGAAAGGAGCTGGCATCTCACTCTCTTTGAATCTTCTTTATCATGCTAAGAGGAGCAGGAAAAATCAAAAAATTTCAGAATTGCACCTTGCAATGCGGAGAAATTACTGTTTGTGCATTTACAATATTCAATGATTTTTGCCATTGAAAAACATGTTATTCATATACCAGAAATGTTTGAAGCTACTGACTGAATGAAAGGAGCTGGCACCTCACTCTCTTTGAATCTTCTTTATCATGCTAAGAGGAGCGGGAAAAAGCAAAAAATTTCAGAATTGCACCTTGCAATGCGGAGAAATTACTGTTTGTG
Source organism: Phyllobates terribilis (assembly GCF_046119375.1). Taxonomy (NCBI): domain Eukaryota; kingdom Metazoa; phylum Chordata; class Amphibia; order Anura; family Dendrobatidae; genus Phyllobates; species Phyllobates terribilis. The sequence continues at coordinate 10,185 of NW_027365690.1, read as the reverse complement.
CATTTACAATATTCATTGATTTTTGCCATTGAAAAACATCCAGAAATGATTGAAGCTACTGACTGAATGAAAGGAGCTGGCATCTCACTCTCTTTGAATCTTCTTTATCATGCTAAGAGGAGCAGGAAAAAGCAAAAAATTTCAGAATTGCACCTTGCAATGCGGAGAAATTACTGTTTGTGCATTTACAATATTCATTGATTTTTGCCATTGAAAAACGTCCAGAAATGATTGAAGCTACTGACTGAATGAAAGGAGCTGGCATCTCACTCTCTTTGAATCTTCTTTATCATGCTAAGAGGAGCAGGAAAAAGCCAAAAATTTCAGAATTGCACCTTGCAATGCGGAGAAATTACAGTTTGTGCATTTACAATATTCATTGATTTTTGCCATTGAAAAACATCCAGAAATGATTGAAGCTACTGACTGAATGAAAGGAGCTGGCATCTCACTCTCTTTGAATATTCTTTATCATGCTAAGAGGAGCAGGAAAAAGCAAAAAATTTCAGAATTGCACCTTGCAATGCGGAGAAATTACTGTTTGTGCATTTACAATATTCATTGATTTTTGCCATTGAAAAACATCATGTTATTCATATACCAGAAATGTTTGAAGCTACTGACTGAATGAAAGGAGCTGGCATCTCACTCTCTTTGAATCTTCTTTATCATGCTAAGAGGAGCAGGAAAAAGCAAAAAATTTCAGAATTGCACCTTGCAATGCGGAGAAATTACTGTTTGTGCATTTACAATATTCATTGATTTTTGCCATTGAAAAACATCATGTTATTCATATACCAGAAATGTTTGAAGCTACTGACTGAATGAAAGGAGCTGGCATCTCACTCTCTTTGAATCTTCTTTATCATGCTAAGAGGAGCAGGAAAAAGCAAAAAATTTCAGAATTGCACCTTGCAATGTGGAGAAATTACTGTTTGTGCATTTACAATATTCATTGATTTTTACCATTGAAAAACGTCCAGAAATGATTGAAGCTACTGACTGAATGAAAGTAGCTGGCATCTCACTCTCTTTGAATCTTCTTTATCATGCTAAGAGGAGCAGGAAAAAGCAAAAAATTTCAGAATTGCACCTTGCAATGCAGAGAAATTACTGTTTGTGCATTTACAATATTCATTGATTTTTGCCATTGAAAAACATCATGTTATTCATATACCAGAAATGTTTGAAGCTACTGACTGAATGAAAGGAGCTGGCATCTCACTCTCTTTGAATCTTCTTTATCATGCTAAGAGGAGCAGGAAAAAGCAAAAAATTTCAGAATTGCACCTTGCAATGTGGAGAAATTACTGTTTGTGCATTTACAATATTCATTGATTTTTACCATTGAAAAACGTCCAGAAATGATTGAAGCTACTGACTGAATGAAAGGAGCTGGCATCTCACTCTCTTTGAATCTTCTTTATCATGCTAAGAGGAGCAGGAAAAAGCAAAAAATTTCAGAATTGCACCTTGCAATGCGGAGAAATTACTGTTTGTGCATTTACAATATTCATTGATTTTTGCCATTGAAAAACATCATGTTATTCATATACCAGAAATGTTTGTAGCTACTGACTGAATGAAAGGAGCTGGCATCTCACTCTCTTTGAATCTTCTTTATCATGCTAAGAGGAGCAGGAAAAAGCAAAAAATTTCAGAATTGCACCTTGCAATGCGGAGAAATTACTGTTTGTGCATTTACAATATTCATTGATTTTTGCCATTGAAAAACGTCCAGAAATGATTGAAGCTACTGACTGAATGAAAGGAGCTGGCATCTCACTCTCTTTGAATCTTCTTTATCATGCTAAGAGGAGCAGGAAAAAGCAAAAAATTTCAGAATTGCACCTTGCAATGCGGAGAAATTACTGTTTGTGCATTTACAATATTCATTGATTTTTGCCATTGAAAAACGTCCAGAAATGATTGAAGCTACTGACTGAATGAAAGGAGCTGGCATCTCACTCTCTTTGAATCTTCTTTATCATGCTAAGAGGAGCAGGAAAAAGCAAAAAATTTCAGAATTGCACCTTGCAATGCGGAGAAATTACTCTTTGTGCATTTACAATATTCATTGATTTTTGCCATTGAAAAACATCATGTTATTCATATACCAGAAATGTTTGAAGCTACTGACTGAATGAAAGGAGCTGGCATCTCACTCTCTTTGAATCTTCTTTATCATGCTAAGAGGAGCAGGAAAAAGCAAAAAATTTCAGAATTGCACCTTGCAATGCGGAGAAATTACTGTTTGTGCATTTACAATATTCATTGATTTTTGCCATTGAAAAACATCATGTTATTCATATACCAGAAATGTTTGAAGCTACTGACTGAATGAAAGGAGCTGGCATCTCACTCTCTTTGAATCTTCTTTATCATGCTAAGAGGAGCAGGAAAAAGCAAAAAATTTCAGAATTGCACCTTGCAATGTGGAGAAATTACTGTTTGTGCATTTACAATATTCATTGATTTTTACCATTGAAAAACGTCCAGAAATGATTGAAGCTACTGACTGAATGAAAGTAGCTGGCATCTCACTCTCTTTGAATCTTCTTTATCATGCTAAGAGGAGCAGGAAAAAGCAAAAAATTTCAGACTTGCACCTTGCAATGCGGAGAAATTACTGTTTGTGCATTTACAATATTCATTGATTTTTGCCATTGAAAAACATCATGTTATTCATATACCAGAAATGTTTGAAGCTACTGACTGAATGAAAGGAGCTGGCATCTCACTCTCTTTGAATCTTCTTTATCATGCTAAGAGGAGCAGGAAAAAGCAAAAAATTTCAGAATTGCACCTTGCAATGCGGAGAAATTACTGTTTGTGCATTTACAATATTCATTGATTTTTGCCATTGAAAAACGTCCAGAAATGATTGAAGCTACTGACTGAATGAAAGGAGCTGGCATCTCACTCTCTTTGAATCTTCTTTATCATGCTAAGAGGAGCAGGAAAAAGCAAAAAATTTCAGAATTGCACCTTGCAATGCGGAGAAATTACTGTTTGTGCATTTACAATATTCATTGATTTTTGCCATTGAAAAACGTCCAGATATGATTGAAGCTACTGACTGAATGAAAGGAGCTGGCATCTCACTCTCTTTGAATCTTCTTTATCATGCTAAGAGGAGCAGGAAAAATCAAAAAATTTCAGAATTGCACCTTGCAATGCGGAGAAATTACTGTTTGTGCATTTACAATATTCAATGATTTTTGCCATTGAAAAACATGTTATTCATATACCAGAAATGTTTGAAGCTACTGACTGAATGAAAGGAGCTGGCACCTCACTCTCTTTGAATCTTCTTTATCATGCTAAGAGGAGCGGGAAAAAGCAAAAAATTTCAGAATTGCACCTTGCAATGCGGAGAAATTACTGTTTGTGCATTTACAATATTCATTGATTTTTGCCATTGAAAAACATCCAGAAATGATTGAAGCTACTGACTGAATGAAAGGAGCTGGCATCTCACTCTCTTTGAATCTTCTTTATCATGCTAAGAGGAGCAGGAAAAAGCAAAAAATTTCAGAATTGCACCTTGCAATGCGGAGAAATTACTGTTTGTGCATTTACAATATTCATTGATTTTTGCCATTGAAAAACGTCCAGAAATGATTGAAGCTACTGACTGAATGAAAGGAGCTGGCATCTCACTCTCTTTGAATCTTCTTTATCATGCTAAGAGGAGCAGGAAAAAGCCAAAAATTTCAGAATTGCACCTTGCAATGCGGAGAAATTACAGTTTGTGCATTTACAATATTCATTGATTTTTGCCATTGAAAAACATCCAGAAATGATTGAAGCTACTGACTGAATGAAAGGAGCTGGCATCTCACTCTCTTTGAATATTCTTTATCATGCTAAGAGGAGCAGGAAAAAGCAAAAAATTTCAGAATTGCACCTTGCAATGCGGAGAAATTACTGTTTGTGCATTTACAATATTCATTGATTTTTGCCATTGAAAAACATCATGTTATTCATATACCAGAAATGTTTGAAGCTACTGACTGAATGAAAGGAGCTGGCATCTCACTCTCTTTGAATCTTCTTTATCATGCTAAGAGGAGCAGGAAAAAGCAAAAAATTTCAGAATTGCACCTTGCAATGCGGAGAAATTACTGTTTGTGCATTTACAATATTCATTGATTTTTGCCATTGAAAAACATCATGTTATTCATATACCAGAAATGTTTGAAGCTACTGACTGAATGAAAGGAGCTGGCATCTCACTCTCTTTGAATCTTCTTTATCATGCTAAGAGGAGCAGGAAAAAGCAAAAAATTTCAGAATTGCACCTTGCAATGTGGAGAAATTACTGTTTGTGCATTTACAATATTCATTGATTTTTACCATTGAAAAACGTCCAGAAATGATTGAAGCTACTGACTGAATGAAAGTAGCTGGCATCTCACTCTCTTTGAATCTTCTTTATCATGCTAAGAGGAGCAGGAAAAAGCAAAAAATTTCAGAATTGCACCTTGCAATGCAGAGAAATTACTGTTTGTGCATTTACAATATTCATTGATTTTTGCCATTGAAAAACATCATGTTATTCATATACCAGAAATGTTTGAAGCTACTGACTGAATGAAAGGAGCTGGCATCTCACTCTCTTTGAATCTTCTTTATCATGCTAAGAGGAGCAGGAAAAAGCAAAAAATTTCAGAATTGCACCTTGCAATGTGGAGAAATTACTGTTTGTGCATTTACAATATTCATTGATTTTTACCATTGAAAAACGTCCAGAAATGATTGAAGCTACTGACTGAATGAAAGGAGCTGGCATCTCACTCTCTTTGAATCTTCTTTATCATGCTAAGAGGAGCAGGAAAAAGCAAAAAATTTCAGAATTGCACCTTGCAATGCGGAGAAATTACTGTTTGTGCATTTACAATATTCATTGATTTTTGCCATTGAAAAACATCATGTTATTCATATACCAGAAATGTTTGTAGCTACTGACTGAATGAAAGGAGCTGGCATCTCACTCTCTTTGAATCTTCTTTATCATGCTAAGAGGAGCAGGAAAAAGCAAAAAATTTCAGAATTGCACCTTGCAATGCGGAGAAATTACTGTTTGTGCATTTACAATATTCATTGATTTTTGCCATTGAAAAACGTCCAGAAATGATTGAAGCTACTGACTGAATGAAAGGAGCTGGCATCTCACTCTCTTTGAATCTTCTTTATCATGCTAAGAGGAGCAGGAAAAAGCAAAAAATTTCAGAATTGCACCTTGCAATGCGGAGAAATTACTGTTTGTGCATTTACAATATTCATTGATTTTTGCCATTGAAAAACGTCCAGAAATGATTGAAGCTACTGACTGAATGAAAGGAGCTGGCATCTCACTCTCTTTGAATCTTCTTTATCATGCTAAGAGGAGCAGGAAAAAGCAAAAAATTTCAGAATTGCACCTTGCAATGCGGAGAAATTACTCTTTGTGCATTTACAATATTCATTGATTTTTGCCATTGAAAAACATCATGTTATTCATATACCAGAAATGTTTGAAGCTACTGACTGAATGAAAGGAGCTGGCATCTCACTCTCTTTGAATCTTCTTTATCATGCTAAGAGGAGCAGGAAAAAGCAAAAAATTTCAGAATTGCACCTTGCAATGTGGAGAAATTACTGTTTGTGCATTTACAATATTCATTGATTTTTACCATTGAAAAACGTCCAGAAATGATTGAAGCTACTGACTGAATGAAAGTAGCTGGCATCTCACTCTCTTTGAATCTTCTTTATCATGCTAAGAGGAGCAGGAAAAAGCAAAAAATTTCAGACTTGCACCTTGCAATGCGGAGAAATTACTGTTTGTGCATTTACAATATTCATTGATTTTTGCCATTGAAAAACATCATGTTATTCATATACCAGAAATGTTTGAAGCTACTGACTGAATGAAAGGAGCTGGCATCTCACTCTCTTTGAATCTTCTTTATCATGCTAAGAGGAGCAGGAAAAAGCAAAAAATTTCAGAATTGCACCTTGCAATGCGGAGAAATTACTGTTCGTGCATTTACAATATTCATTGATTTTTGCCATTGAAAAACGTCCAGAAATGATTGAAGCTACTGACTGAATGAAAGGAGCTGGCATCTCACTCTCTTTGAATCTTCTTTATCATGCTAAGAGGAGCAGGAAAAAGCAAAAAATTTCAGAATTGCACCTTGCAATGCGGAGAAATTACTGTTTGTGCATTTACAATATTCATTGATTTTTGCCATTGAAAAACGTCCAGATATGATTGAAGCTACTGACTGAATGAAAGGAGCTGGCATCTCACTCTCTTTGAATCTTCTTTATCATGCTAAGAGGAGCAGGAAAAATCAAAAAATTTCAGAATTGCACCTTGCAATGCGGAGAAATTACTGTTTGTGCATTTACAATATTCAATGATTTTTGCCATTGAAAAACATGTTATTCATATACCAGAAATGTTTGAAGCTACTGACTGAATGAAAGGAGCTGGCACCTCACTCTCTTTGAATCTTCTTTATCATGCTAAGAGGAGCGGGAAAAAGCAAAAAATTTCAGAATTGCACCTTGCAATGCGGAGAAATTACTGTTTGTGCATTTACAATATTCATTGATTTTTGCCATTGAAAAACATCCAGAAATGATTGAAGCTACTGACTGAATGAAAGGAGCTGGCATCTCACTCTCTTTGAATCTTCTTTATCATGCTAAGAGGAGCAGGAAAAAGCAAAAAATTTCAGAATTGCACCTTGCAATGCGGAGAAATTACTGTTTGTGCATTTACAATATTCATTGATTTTTGCCATTGAAAAACATCATGTTATTCATATACCAGAAATGTTTGAAGCTACTGACTGAATGAAAGGAGCTGGCATCTCACTCTCTTTGAATCTTCTTTATCATGCTAAGAGGAGCAGGAAAAAGCAAAAAATTTCAGAATTGCACCTTGCAATGCGGAGAAATTACTGTTTGTGCATTTACAATATTCATTGATTTTTGCCATTGAAAAACATCATGTTATTCATATACCAGAAATGTTTGAAGCTACTGACTGAATGAAAGGAGCTGGCATCTCACTCTCTTTGAATCTTCTTTATCATGCTAAGAGGAGCAGGAAAAAGCAAAAAATTTCAGAATTGCACCTTGCAATGTGGAGAAATTACTGTTTGTGCATTTACAATATTCATTGATTTTTACCATTGAAAAACGTCCAGAAATGATTGAAGCTACTGACTGAATGAAAGTAGCTGGCATCTCACTCTCTTTGAATCTTCTTTATCATGCTAAGAGGAGCAGGAAAAAGCAAAAAATTTCAGAATTGCACCTTGCAATGCGGAGAAATTACTGTTTGTGCATTTACAATATTCATTGATTTTTGCCATTGAAAAACATCATGTTATTCATATACCAGAAATGTTTGAAGCTACTGACTGAATGAAAGGAGCTGGCATCTCACTCTCTTTGAATCTTCTTTATCATGCTAAGAGGAGCAGGAAAAAGCAAAAATTTCAGAATTGCACCTTGCAATGTGGAGAAATTACTGTTTGTGCATTTACAATATTCATTGATTTTTACCATTGAAAAACGTCCAGAAATGATTGAAGCTACTGACTGAATGAAAGTAGCTGGCATCTCACTCTCTTTGAATCTTCTTTATCATGCTAAGAGGAGCAGGAAAAAGCAAAAAATTTCAGAATTGCACCTTGCAATGCAGAGAAATTACTGTTTGTGCATTTACAATATTCATTGATTTTTGCCATTGAAAAACATCATGTTATTCATATACCAGAAATGTTTGAAGCTACTGACTGAATGAAAGGAGCTGGCATCTCACTCTCTTTGAATCTTCTTTATCATGCTAAGAGGAGCAGGAAAAAGCAAAAAATTTCAGAATTGCACCTTGCAATGTGGAGAAATTACTGTTTGTGCATTTACAATATTCATTGATTTTTACCATTGAAAAACGTCCAGAAATGATTGAAGCTACTGACTGAATGAAAGGAGCTGGCATCTCACTCTCTTTGAATCTTCTTTATCATGCTAAGAGGAGCAGGAAAAAGCAAAAATTTCAGAATTGCACCTTGCAATGCGGAGAAATTACTGTTTGTGCATTTACAATATTCATTGATTTTTGCCATTGAAAAACGTCCAGATATGATTGAAGCTACTGACTGAATGAAAGGAGCTGGCATCTCACTCTCTTTGAATCTTCTTTATCATGCTAAGAGGAGCAGGAAAATCAAAAAATTTCAGAATTGCACCTTGCAATGCGGAGAAATTACTGTTTGTGCATTTACAATATTCAATGATTTTTGCCATTGAAAAACATGTTATTCATATACCAGAAATGTTTGAAGCTACTGACTGAATGAAAGGAGCTGGCACCTCACTCTCTTTGAATCTTCTTTATCATGCTAAGAGGAGCGGGAAAAAGCAAAAAATTTCAGAATTGCACCTTGCAATGCGGAGAAATTACTGTTTGTGCATTTACAATATTCATTGATTTTTGCCATTGAAAAACATCCAGAAATGATTGAAGCTACTGACTGAATGAAAGGAGCTGGCATCTCACTCTCTTTGAATCTTCTTTATCATGCTAAGAGGAGCAGGAAAAAGCAAAAAATTTCAGAATTGCACTTGCAATGCGGAGAAATTACTGTTTGTGCATTTACAATATTCATTGATTTTTGCCATTGAAAAACGTCCAGAAATGATTGAAGCTACTGACTGAATGAAAGGAGCTGGCATCTCACTCTCTTTGAATCTTCTTTATCATGCTAAGAGGAGCAGGAAAAAGCCAAAAATTTCAGAATTGCACCTTGCAATGCGGAGAAATTACAGTTTGTGCATTTACAATATTCATTGATTTTTGCCATTGAAAAACATCCAGAAATGATTGAAGCTACTGACTGAATGAAAGGAGCTGGCATCTCACTCTCTTTGAATATTCTTTATCATGCTAAGAGGAGCAGGAAAAAGCAAAAAATTTCAGAATTGCATCAGAATTGCACCTTGCAATGCGGAGAAATTACTGTTTGTGCATTTACAATATTCATTGATTTTTGCCATTGAAAAACATCATGTTATTCATATACCAGAAATGTTTGAAGCTACTGACTGAATGAAAGGAGCTGGCATCTCACTCTCTTTGAATCTTCTTTATCATGCTAAGAGGAGCAGGAAAAAGCAAAAAATTTCAGAATTGCACCTTGCAATGCGGAGAAATTACTGTTTGTGCATTTACAATATTCATTGATTTTTGCCATTGAAAAACATCATGTTATTCATATACCAGAAATGTTTGAAGCTACTGACTGAATGAAAGGAGCTGGCATCTCACTCTCTTTGAATCTTCTTTATCATGCTAAGAGGAGCAGGAAAAAGCAAAAAATTTCAGAATTGCACCTTGCAATGTGGAGAAATTACTGTTTGTGCATTTACAATATTCATTGATTTTTACCATTGAAAAACGTCCAGAAATGATTGAAGCTACTGACTGAATGAAAGTAGCTGCATCTCACTCTCTTTGAATCTTCTTTATCATGCTAAGAGGAGCAGGAAAAAGCAAAAAATTTCAGAATTGCACCTTGCAATGCAGAGAAATTACTGTTTGTGCATTTACAATATTCATTGATTTTTGCCATTGAAAAACATCATGTTATTCATATACCAGAAATGTTTGAAGCTACTGACTGAATGAAAGGAGCTGGCATCTCACTCTCTTTGAATCTTCTTTATCATGCTAAGAGGAGCAGGAAAAAGCAAAAAATTTCAGAATTGCACCTTGCAATGTGGAGAAATTACTGTTTGTGCATTTACAATATTCATTGATTTTTACCATTGAAAAACGTCCAGAAATGATTGAAGCTACTGACTGAATGAAAGTAGCTGGCATCTCACTCTCTTTGAATCTTCTTTATCATGCTAAGAGGAGCAGGAAAAAGCAAAAAATTTCAGACTTGCACCTTGCAATGCGGAGAAATTACTGTTTGTGCATTTACAATATTCATTGATTTTTGCCATTGAAAAACATCATGTTATTCATATACCAGAAATGTTTGAAGCTACTGACTGAATGAAAGGAGCTGGCATCTCCACTCTCTTTGAATCTTCTTTATCATGCTAAGAGGAGCAGGAAAAAGCAAAAAATTTCAGAATTGCACCTTGCAATGCGAAGAAAAAAGAAATTAC